>NW_006399894.1:5108774-5109959 GCF_000299155.1 Elephantulus edwardii
ACAATATCGATATAGGTAATACAGATATAAATTATATAGAGATATAGAGATAGAGATGATAGCGATAGAGATAGAGATAATTTGTGTGTGGGTTTATATATGCATACCTATGTGTGTCTATCTATCTATCTAGTTGTAGTTGTTGTTGTTGTTGATTGCCATTGAGTTGAGGAAGACTGAAAGTGACCCTATGAACAAAAGACCTGAAGTCTTTCTGTAACAATCTTCGTTTCTCAAAGTTCACAGTTTTCAGAGGCATGTTGTATAGGAAGTGGCTGCCAATCCTGCTTCTAAATATGTCTTAATCTGAGAACTCCACCAACACTGTAATGTGTGTGTGTGTATGTGTCTATATATGTATATATATATGTATATATATATGTATATATATATATGCATATATATCTAATGATATATTTCATCTACTATGCTGAAGATGAAAAGATGAGAAAAAATGGGGTCACTTTCATAGTTAAAAAGGCCATCACAAGGTTTGTCTTGAAATACAATAATACAATATTGTGAGTGACAGGAGAATATACATATGCATACAAGGAAGGCCTGTTAATACAACTATCATTCAAATTTATGCACCTACAACCAGAGTCCAAAGAGGGGGAAATAGTTGATTTCTATCTAATACTGCAATCAGAAATAGATAGAACATGTAACCAAGAAGCATTACTAATAATGGGTGACTGGAATGTAAAAGTTGGAAACTAGGAAGAAGGATCAGGTGTAGGAAAATAGGTAGCTTCAGAAATGATGCTGAGATAAATTGTTATAATTATATACAAACAATAATTTATTCATAGCAAATACCTTTTATAAGAACATAAACATAGGCTATACACATGGATTTCACCTGAGGGGAGGCACAGGAATAAGATTGATTACCTCTTTGAAAGGAACATTGGATAGTTTCAATATCAGCAGTGAAAGCTAGGCCAGGTGCTGATTGTGAGAAATACAATCAACTGCTCATATGCAAGTAAAATTAAATAAAGTTAAATCATATCCACAGGAATCAAAATTTGATCCTTAGTCTATCCCCAAGGAATTAAAAAACCAATGCAGGTATAGGTTTGAGGCTTTAAACACCAATGAACTAAGGTCAGATGAGCTGTGGGAAGATATCAAGAATATCATTCATGAAGAATGCAAAAAGTCATTACAAAGAAGGAA
>NW_006399894.1:5110834-5126521 GCF_000299155.1 Elephantulus edwardii
CACTGTCACAGTCTTCAGCATCACAGCAACCACGAGTTACCTCTGTACAGCAATGCACAGACCAGTGCTATACAACCTAGAAGAATGTTTGACAGGAGGGCCCTATGGGCTTAAGGCTGCCTCCTGGTTCAAACCCTAGGCCCAGGCTGGCTAGCCTCACTCCAGGGACAGAGCAAACCTGCACGTCAAACCTGACTGGAAGAGATACATATATATTCCCATTACAAATAAAGGTGACCTGATAGAGTTAAGAAATTATCAAACAATATCACTAATATCACACACTAGCAATATCCTCTTGAAGATTATCCAGAAATAACTGAACAGTACATTGACAAAGAACTACCAGAACTGCAATCTGGGTTTAGAAGAGTTTGTGGCACTGGAGACACTATTGCCTATGTTAGATGGATCTTGATAGAAAGCAGAAAATACCAGAAGAATATCTATCTGTGTTTCATTGAATACACAAACAATTTGACTGTGTTGATCACAACAAATTGTGGCTAACCTTGGGGAAAATTAGAATATGAACTCTTGATTGTTTATGCAAAAATCTATACTTGGACCAAAAAGTAGTACTCAAAATGGAACAAGGAAACATTGCATGGTTTAAAATCAGGCAAGGAGTGTGTCAGGGATGCATGCTGTCCCAATACCTTTTCAATCTATATGCAGAACAGATCATTGCGGAGGCTGGCCCTTATGAGGAGGAATATGGCGTCAGGATTGGAGGGAGACTCATCAACAACCTATGGTATGCAAATTACACACCTTCCTTCTTTGCTGAAAATGAAGAAGACCTGAAGTGCTTGCAGTAGAATGTCAAGAACGGTAGTCTTCAATATGGATTGAAGCTCAAACATCAAGAAGACAAAGATTCTCACCACTGGGCCAGTTGGCACCACCATGAGAGATGGAGAAGAGATTGAGGCTGTTAACATCACACAGCTTGCTCAGCTCCACTGTCAAACTCTTAACACCAGAAGTAAGAAAATCAAAAGACACATTGCATTGGAAAAAAATCTGCTGTTAGGGACCTCTCCAGAGTGATGAAAATCTAAGATGTCAGGCTAGAGACAAAGGAGAGCCTAATGCAGGCCATGGCATTTGCAATTACTTATTATGCTTCATAGAGCTATCTGACATAAGGATTACAGAAGAAGATTGATGCCTTTGAGTTTTGGTGCTGAAGAAGAGTCTTTAACATAGTATGGACTGTCAAGAAAGCAAATAGGTCTGTCTTTGAGAGGGTGAAACCAAATCTGTCCTTTGAGGCTAGGTTCTTGAAGTTCTGTCTCACATACTTTGGGCTTATGGTCAGGAAGACCTGTCCTTGGAGAAGGAAATCATGCTCAAAACGGTGGAGGGACAGCACAGGAGAAGAAGCCCTCGAATAAGATGGATTGATACAGTATCTGGAGCCATGGAGGTTGATGTGTCAAAATTAATGAGTTGGCTCAGGATAGGGTACAGTTCGGAGCTGCTGGGCATAGGGTTGCTGTGGGTCACAGGCAACTTGATGAAACATAACAACAACAACAACACACTACATTAATTGTTTTATTTAAGCCTCTTTTTTTAAGAGTCAACTAGACCTCGAGGAGGGCCTTTGTATTTAAAATTGGTTATTATATTTTGGAAGAACATCTTCTAAGTGGTACAGCATTCTTTTATCTATATGCTGCTCTGTGGTAACATGGGGTTCTGTGATGCTGAATATTGAGCAACTGGGTCTCACATTGAATAATGGTTATCAATAATGGACAATGTTTGGTGGAGCTCCCAGTTTAAGGGAAGTTTGGGAGCAGAAATAGCATCCACTTCCTAAAGAACATGCCTTTGGAAACTCTATGAACTTTGAGAATTGATAGTAATTCTAGAAAGGCTTCAGGCCTTTTGTGTGTTCATAGGGTCATTATAAGTTGTGCTTGACTCATTGACAATTATATATATATATATACACACACACATATATATATATATATATATATATATATATATATATATATATACATATATATATATATATGTGTGTGTGTGTATACACACACATACATATATACCACAGGTGACTTAGAGTGACCCTATGTATAGCATTGTTTAACCCTCCCCTGTCCTGAGCCAGTCTCATTAATTCTGACACACCAACTCCCAACCCTCATTGCCACAGTCACTATATCAATCCATCTTATCCAGGGTCTTCTCCTGTACTGTCCCTCCACTTTTCGAAGCACGATGTACTTTTTCAAGGACTGGTCTTTCCTGTCCACACTCTCAAATTATGTGAGATAGATGTTCACAATTGCAAGAAGTTGTAAACAACCTAAGTGCCCATCAACAAACGAATGGCTAGAGAAGCTGTAGTATATTAACACAATGGAATACTACGCTGCATTGAAAAACAAGGAACTCATTCAATATTATTCAAAATGGGTGACCCTAGAGGGCAGTACGCTGAGTAAAATATCTCATTCACAAAAAGACAAATACTATATAATGTCACTGCCGTAGAATGGGACTGACATCAAGGTTGGGGTAAGACTGAGAAAAACTGGATAGACTATGTAAACTGAATTGAAACAGATGAGGGAGAGAACAGTTTAAAAGCTACATATGATAGGGTATTATGATTATCAAAGGAATCCAAAATTAAGGCTGCATAGTGGAGTGCATTCAGGGTGGAGGGTCGGGGCGGGAGGATTGTACAACAACAAAGAAGTTTATCTTTTGCTTTTCAAAAAGAGGAGCAAACTGGTGGGAGCAGGGGGTAGAGAAAAAAGTGAAACAATGAAGAAATGGAAATCCCAAATCTCTGTAAATGTTCATTAAAATTGATAAATTAAAATTAAAAAAAAATCCTAGCCTCCAAAGAGAAACTTGTTTTCTCTCAAAGATAGACTAATTTGTTTTCGTGGTGGTTCATGGTATGCTCAAGATTCTTCTCCACTACCACAATTCGAAGGCATCTGTTCTTCTTCTGTCATTCTTAGTCATTGTCCAACTCTCTGACGTATAAAAAGTAATTGTGAAGACCATGGCCTGGTTTAGGTGCACCTGAGTTTCTAGACTGACATCATCACTTTTCAGTACTATGGAGAGCTTAGAGACAGCAGATTTTCCAATGCAATTCATCATATGATTTCCTGACTGCTAGTTTTACGCGTGTTGATTGTGGAGTTGAACAAGCTGTATTTAACAACTTAAACTCTTCTACATCTATCATGGTGATGCCAATTGGCCAGTGGTGAAAATCTCTGTCTTCTTGATGTTAAGCTTCAATCCATATTGAAAAATACTGTCCTTGAACTTCTACAGCAAGTGCTTCAGGTCTTCTTCAGTTTCAGCAAGCAAGGTTGTGTCATCAGCATAAAGTAGGTTGTTGATAAGTCTTCCTCCAATCGAAATGCCATATTTTTTCTTATAAATCTCAGCCTCCAAAATAATCTGTTCTGCTTATAGATTAAAAATGTATGGAGACAGGACATATTCCTGACACACTCCTTTCCTGCTTTGAACCATGCAGGTTTTTCTTGCTCTGTTTGAAGACTGCTTCCAGATTCAAGTATATATTTCACATAAGCACAATCAAGTGTTCTGGGATTCCTATTTTCCTCAAGATTAGCTACAATTTGCTGTTTCCACACAGTTGTAGATACTGTAAACTTCATTATGAATTGAATATCAACATCAAGGGAAGAAAAGTTTCTCACCATTTGATCAACTGGCAGCAGTATGATAGATGGAGAACAGATTGAAGTTGTTAACAATTTCAACTTGCTCAGCTCCACAATCAACATTCTTGGTACCAGGAGTCAGGAAATCAAAAGACAAATTTCACTGGGGAAGTCTGCTGTCAGAAACTTTACCAAAGTGCTAGAGAGCTATAGTGTCAATCTGGAGACTAATGTGTGCTTAATCAAGGCCATGGTCTCCATAATTACTTGCTATGCATCAGTGAGATGGACAATGCCTAAGGATAACAGAAGAAAATTTAATGCCGTTAAGTTGTGATGCTGCATAAGAGTATTGTACATACCATAGACTGCCAAGAGAACAAACAGATATGTCTTGGGAAAAGCCAAATAAATTTACCTCCTTAGAGACAAGGATTTTGAAGCTCTGTCTCACATACTTTAGACATGCTGCCAGGAGGGACCAGTCTTTGGAGAAGGACATAATTCTTGGAAAGGTAGAGGGAGAAAGGAGAAGAGAAAGATGAGGTATGAGATGGAATGACACAGTCACTGGGGTAATGGGCAGTAGGAATGTCAGAGTTAGTGAGGCTGGCTTAGGATATGGCAGGGTTCAGAATTATTGTACTTAGAGCCTCAGTGAGCAGCAGGTTACTTGATGGCACATACCAACAATATATATGAGAGTATGTATTTGTTAGGTTTCATTGGGTCACCTTCATGTCATAGAGATTCTATGAATAACGAATCACAATCGTGCAATATTCTGCACCTCTTCTTAATATCTGCCAAGACAATAGTTCTTCAAGACAATAGTTGAGGTCACTGTACCAATTCATCTTATTGAGTTTCTTTTTATCTTCTACCTTTCCAAATATGATGCCCTTCTCCAAGGTTTTGCCTCTCTTGAAAACATACCCAAAATATGTGAGACAAAATCTTGTCATTTTTTGGTTCTAAACAACAAATATTTTTGTGCTATATAAACTCACATGAAAATCACAATTAAAAATATAAATAATGCAACAGAGCATTGTGATGAAGCCCCTACAAAGACAGTTTTGTTTGTTTTTTTGATAGTCTATGGTATTTTGAATGCATTTTGCCAAATCAAAATGTTGTTGCTGTTGTTTTGTGCCATCGAGTCACTTGTGACTCATAGCGACCCTATGTACAAGGGCCCTAAACTCTGCTCTATCCTGTGCCAACCTCGCCATCTCTGACACACTCCCTCCCTCCACCCCAATCACAAAATCTATCCATCTCATCGATGATCTTACTTTCATGTGCCATTGCTCCACTCTCCTAAACATGATGTCCTTCTCCAAGGAGCAATCCCTCCTCACAACATGCTCAAAGTATGTCAGATGAAACTTCTGAATCCTTCACTCCAAGGAGAATTCCGCCTTCACCTTCTCTAGGACGAACCCGTTTTTTCTCCCAGCAGTCCATGGTATACTCAACACTCTAGCACCACAAATCAAAGGCATCAATTCTCTTTCCATTATACCTATTCACTGTCCAATTCTCTGATGCATAGCACGTAAGTGTGAAGCCTAAGGCCTGGATCAGGCACACCTTAGTCTCCAGCCTGACGTCATTGCTCTTCAGTACTCTTGAGAGGTCCCTCACAGCTGACTTTCCCAGTGCAATTCATGTCTTGATTTCCTGACTGCTGTTCCAAAGAGTGTTGATTGTGGAGCTAAGCATACGAAAACTGTTAACTATCTCAATCTCTTCACCATCCATATCAATGCTGCCAATTGGCCCAGTGGTGAAAATCTTATGTTTTCTTTATGTTGAGCTTCAATCCCTATAGGAGACTGCAGTCCTTGACCTTCTGCAGCAAGGTCTTCAGGTCCTCCTCAGTTTCAGCGAGCAGGGCTGTGTCATCTGCATAACGCAGGTTGTTGATGACTCTACCACTAATCTTGATGCCACATTTCTCCTCGTACAGCCCAGCGTCTGGATAATCTGTTCTACATACAGATTAAAAAGGTATGGAGACAAAATACATCCCTGATGGACCCCTTTCTTGATTTTGAACCATGTAGTGTTTTGTTGCTCTGTTCTGACAACTGCCTCTTGGTCCAAGTATAGGTTTTGCATAAGCACAATCAAATGTTCTGGGACTCCCATTCTTCTCAGAGTCAGTCATAACTTGTTGTGATCCACACAGTCAAAGGCCTTTGTATGAAACACAGATAGACATTCCTCTGTATTCTCTGCTTTCTGCCAAGATTCATGTAATATTAGCTATAATATCCCTAGTATCACGACCTCTTCTAGATCCAGCCTGCACATCTGGCAGTTCTCTGCTGACATATTGCTCCAATCATTTTTGGATAATTTTCAGCAGAATCTTGCTTGCATGTGATATCAATGATTGTTTCAATAATTTCCACACTCAGTTGGGTCACCTTTCTTTGGAATTGGAACAAATATAGATTTTTCCATTCACTTGGTCAGCTGGCTCTCCTCTAGATTTCTTGGCATAACTTAGTGAACACATCCAGGGCAGGGTCTGTTTGTTGAAATAAATCAGTTGGTATGCTGTCAACTCTGGAGCCTTGTTTTTTGCCAATTCCTTCAGAGCAACTTGAACTTCCTCCATCACCACAGGCTCTTGCTCATATATTATTTCATGAAATTCTTCTGTCAGCCAATTCTTTCTGATACAGTGACTCTGTGTTCTCCTTCCATTTTATTTTAATGCTTCCTGGATCATCTAACATTCTATCTAAAGTACCCTTAAGTATTGCCACCTGTGGCTTAAATTTGTTTTTCAACTCCTTTAGTTTAAGAAACACTGAGAGAGTTTGGCCCTTTTGATTTTCTAACTCCAGCTCTCTGTAAATTTCATTATAGTATCTTGCTTTGTCGTCCAGAGCTACCTTTTGAAATTTTCTGTTCAGCTCTTTGCTATTTGGTTTTTCCTTTAGCTTTGGCTTCTCGGCTCTCTAAAGCAATATTCAGTCTTATCTGACATCTTTCTTGGTCTTTTCTTCTTCTTTTGCCTTTGTAATGATTTTTTGCATTCTTCATGGACAATTTTCTTGATATCCTCCCTGAGCTCATTTGGTCTACACTCATTGGTGCTCAAGGCCTCAAATCTGCTCCTGATTTAGTTTTCAAATTTGAGTTGGACAGATGGGGAGGAGACAGAGTCGGGGCATTCCTGATCTCACCATCTTATCTCAGGTATGGAACATTAGCCAGGAATCCCCACCACTACCACTTGGGTCAAGAAACAAAAATTATGCACCAGTCCTAGAGGACACATCCCTCTCTCCTGGGAAGCTATCCTGTTGCATCAGCACCTGGCTATAATAGAAGAAAAGAGATATTAACCCACAAGAAATCAATCCTGGAGTGGAAGTTTAACACAAAGGATTTTTCTCAGAAACTTCCAAGAAAAGAAGCCATCCTTGATATTTTTACATGACAGTTGTACTTAGAGACTTTAAATTGAAGTCATACTAGCTGTATCATAAGAGACTGACAGAAGCATGATATGTTCAGAATCACAGAAATCCTGATAGCTTGAGACTTAAGCCGTCACATCAAGGGCTGGTCAAGGGGAAAGGGGTGTTACATGGTGTAGGCAAAAGTAGGAAAGTATGGGGGTGGATCAGGGAAACAGTGGATAAAAAAACCCAAAAACAAACAAACAAACAACCCTAAAAATTAAAAAAAAACAACCATGTAGCAAGGGTGAGCAGCATCATTAAATCTATTGGTCAATTTTCTAATTGGGTAAATGTCTTTCATCTGCTCTTTTCTGTAAAATATTTGTCAGGTACTAATATATAAACACACACACACACACACACACACACACACACACACACACCCCATACACACAAAAAACACACAATTTGGGACAGACTAGGAAGAAGGATTGGCCATCCACTTTCAAAATGACAGGCCTTCAAAAACCCAATGTACAATAGAGCACACTTAGACTATCACTTGGACTAGCAGACACGGCAATTGAGACTGAGATCTTAGAAATGGAAACACAATGAAGGAACGTGGAATGTGAGAAGCATAATTTAGGAAAATTGGACATTGTTAAGAAAGAATTGGAACGCATAGGTATTGACATACTAAGTACTGACAAAATGAGGTGGCTTGGCATGGGACATTTTTAATCAGTTGATCATATGATCTACTATGCTGGGGATGAAAAGGTGAGAAAAAATGGGGTTGGTTTCATAATTTAAAAAGTCATTTCTAGATCCATCCTGAAATACAATGTGGTGAGTGGCAGGATAATATCCATACGCATACAAGGAAGTCCAGTGAAAACCATCATCATTCAAATATATGCACCAACAACTAGAGCCAAAGAGTAGGAAATGGAAGATTTCTACCAACTTTTGCGATAATAAATTTTAAAAAAAAGAAAAATAAAACAAAACAAAAATTAAAAAATTTAAAAAAAAAGAAATTGGTCAAACATGCAATCAAGACAAATTGATAATAATGGGTGACTAGAGCACAAAAAGTGCAAACAGGGCAGAAGGAATGGTACCAGGAAAACACGGACTTGATGAGAGAAATGAGGCTGGAGAAAGAATGATAGAATTCTGCATATTCAAGGATTTATTCATTGCAAAAATCTTTTATAAGAAACATAAACACAGGCTATACACATGGATTTCACCTAATGGTATGCTTAGGAATCAAATCAATTACATTTGTGGAAAGACTCTCTGGAGAATCTCAATATCAGCTGTGAAAACCAGGCCAGGTGCTGACTGTGGAACAAACCACCAATTGAAAGTCAAAATGATACATTAAAAATACCCCCATAATAAAGGAAATGCATGGACAAATAGAAGATATAGCAGTAAGGTATCATTTTTGATTAATTTTTCTGCGTTTCCCTTCATGTGTTTTAATAGAAAATATTTAAAAACAGATATTCAATAAGAAACAAAACGTAAGAAGATGTAATTAATCAGAAAATAAAAAAATAAAGAGTGGGATGTTATAAAAAGAAATTGACAAAATGGATTAAAAAAATACCATGATACAACAACATACTTTTATAAGACATATTTGTTGTTTACAAATACAGATAAACTGAAAGTGAAAGAAAACAAATACTGTAAACAAAACAATACCATAAAAGTGACAGAATACCACTTGTAACATCAGCAAAGTTGATTTGACTCAAAATCTGTTGTTTTATGAGACTAAATAACCTGATAAAACTCATAGCATCCCTGTGATTGATTGATTACGTTCATGTGAAATCTATATTTGGTCAGGGACTAGTGATCAGAACAGAGCAAAGAAATAATACAGGGCACAAAATGAGGAAATAATTGGGTCAGGGATTCATCCTGTCTTCATACCTTTTTAATATATCCGAAGAACAGTTTATCTGGAGGCTGGACATTATGAGGAAGAATGTGGAA
The DNA here is from genome assembly GCF_000299155.1 of Elephantulus edwardii. Classification (NCBI taxonomy): domain Eukaryota; kingdom Metazoa; phylum Chordata; class Mammalia; order Macroscelidea; family Macroscelididae; genus Elephantulus; species Elephantulus edwardii. Next base: position 5,119,959 of record NW_006399894.1, read on the forward strand.
TCAAAATTGGGGGAAGGCCTGTTAACAACCTGTTATGCAGATGACAAAACTTTGCTTGCTGAGACTGAGGAAGACTCTGAATGTATGCTACAGAAGGTCAAAGACTGCAGTGTCCAATATGGATTGAAGCTCAACGTTAAGAAAACACAGATGAAACAAGGTGATGAAATCAGGGAAGTGGGGAAATGACAGCCTTTTTAACAAATGGTGCTGGGAAAATTGGAAAGCTATCTGTAGAAAACTAAGCAAGATCCACTTCTCACTTCATAACACAAAAACCACCTCTAAAGTATCATGGACCTAGAACTAAAACCAAGGACTATAAACTTTACTAAATAAAAGCTTGGAAGAACTCTAGAAGCTATAATCCACAACATAAACAATCTTCCAAGCATCCCGAAAAACTCTAAAACCAGGAGATGATAAAATAGATGAATGGGACCCTCTAAGAATCAAATCCCTATGTGCATCCAAAAACTTCTCCAAGGTAAAAAGGGAAGCCACAGTCTGGGGGGGGGGAATATTTGGTCAGAAAGGTTATATAGCCCCAGAGTGTCCACTTGCCATACAGAGGTAACTTGTGGTTGCTTTGAAACTGAACACTGTGACATTGATGTGTCAAATGTGAGAATGGTTACCCATGGCAGGCAATGTTGGTTGAAGCTCCCCGACTAAAAGAAGCTTGGAAGCAGGTGTGGCATCCACTTCGGTAATAGCTTGAATCTGGAAACCCTATGAACCTGTAGAAAGGATGAAAGTTACACAGGTGTTGAGGACTTTCATTCATAGCGTTGCTATGAGTCGCCCATGACTTGATGGTACTTAACAAAAACAACAGTGACATGTCTGATAAAGGACTTATATCTAGAATTTATAGAATACTTAAGGGCCACAACAAGATAAAGATAACCCAACTGAAAAATGGGCACAGGATATGAATCAAGAGGTTCTTGACAACAGATGTGCCTAATGGAATATGCATTTTTACTCTGACTTCTACTACCATAAAAGATTTTTGTCTAAACAGGTTTCAAGTGTAACAACATTACTGAAAACCTCTATCTTTTCTACATCTGTCATGATGTTGCCTGTGAATTCAGTGGTATGGATTTTTATTTTGAGTTGTCATACATAATGATAGCTATAGTACTAGATGGGCAAGATTTTCAATTCCTCTTGACTTTCTGCAGGTAAAGTTGTATCACATGCAAAATATAGATTGTTGATGAAGAAATTCAAATCCTCCAAGTTTAATGCCACATTCTTCTTTATAGAATCAGGCTTCTTGAACTACTTACTGAGCATATGAATTGAATGTTGCTGTTAGTTGTCTATGAGTCAATTACGACTAATAAGCATTGAATATGTATGGAGAAAAGATACAACCTGATGCACACTTTCCTGAATTTAAATAATTTTACTTCTTGTTGTTTTGTGCCATCAAGTCAACTGTGACCCTGCCATAGTGAAACCCCTATGAACAGCAGATCTGAAACCTTCCCTATTCTATGCCATCCTGTCTCCTATGTGCTATTACTACAGACACTGCCAATCTGTTTTCTGAGTATCTTTCATACATTGACCTTCCAATTTTACAAGATTTATGTCTGGCTCCAAGGACTGGATGTTCTTAACAACTTGTACAAAGTATGTGAGATGAAGTTTCACCATCCTTGCTTCCAAGGAACACTCTGGATTCACTTTCAACAAAATAGATCTGTTTGTTCTCTTGGCAACATTCAGTACTCTTCTCCAACAACACAACTTGAAACTTTGTTATTGTTTCTGTTATGTGCTGCCAGTCAATTGTGAATTGTAATCACTTTATGCACAATAGCTCAAAACTCTACCCTCTCCTGAACCAATCTCATTGTCTTTGGCAATTTGTGCTCATTACCCCAGTCACTATGTCAAATCATCTCATCCAGGGTCTTCCTCTCCTACATTGTCTCTCTACCTTTCCAAGTATGATGTCCTTCTCCAAGAACCAGTCTCTCTGGAAAACATGCCCAAAAAGTATATGAGACAGAACTTCCAAATTCTTGCATCCAAGAAGAAAATTGGTTTCATCATTTCCAGGACATATCTATTTGCTCTTTTGACAGTCTATGATATGTTTAATACTCTTCTCCAGCATCACAACACAAAGACATCAATTTTTCTTCTGCCATTCTTATTTATTGTCCAGTTGTCTGATGCATACCAAGTAACTGCAAAGACACTGGCCTGGATTAGTTTGAAAAGACAAAGCAAAGCTCAGCATTACTCAAGCTGAAATAACAGGGGTGGGTGGCATGTTCTTGCTCTTTATCTGTCCACAGAGGTTCCTGAAAGCAGATTTTCCCAATTCATTCACCTTTTGATTTCCTAACTACTAGTGTCAAGAGTGTTGATTGTGGAACAAAGCATATTCAAATTGTTAACAATCTCAATATCTTCTCCATCATGATGCTGCCAATTATCTCAGTAGTGAGAATCTTGTTTTCTTGATGATGAGCTTCAATCCATATTGTAGACTGAAGTCCTTGATATTCTGCAGCTAATGCATTAGGTTCTCCTCAGTTTCAGCAAGCAAGGTGGTGTCATTTGCATAATGTAGGTTGTTGATGAGTCTTCCTCCAATTCTGGTGCCACCGTCTTCCTCATAAGTCCAGCCTCCTGAATGATCTGTTCTGCAATTTGGGTGCCACATTTTTCCTCATGAAGTCCAGCCTCCTGAATTACCTGTTATGCAGATAGACTTAAAAGATATGGAGACAAGATCCATCCCTGACACAGTTCTATTCCCTTTTTCTTTTTGAACAACTGCTTCCTGATATATGTGTAAGTTTTGCATGAACAAATTTAAATATTGTGTTTCCCATTCTTTTTAATATTATCTATTGTTACGATCCACATAGTGAAATTTCTTTGTATTCATCATCAATAAAGCCAAATTGAACATCATTCTGGTATGTTCTGCATTCATGCAAACCCCATATGAAGACAGCAATGGTATCCTTTGTTGGAGACTATTTCTTAAACCAGTTTGAGTTTCATGAAGTTTCCTGCTGGTTTATATCCCAGCAGATTTAAATAATTTTCAGCAAGATATAACTTTTTATATTTTAGTGCTATTATTTAACCACTTCTACAAAGTTTTAACACTTCTTTTTGTGTGTTCAGAGTATGGATTTCTTCCAGTTAGTCAGCTAGGTAGTTGTCTTTCAAATTTCCTGGTGTAGATGAATAAGTCTATATATGCTTGCTGAAACTTCTCAATTCCTATAGCTTTATTTTAGCAATGTTTTTGGCCAATCTTAGAGCTCTTCATTAAGTACCTAAGTTTTTTTATTATAGTCTAGCTCATGATACCATTCAGTGTCCACTAATTACTTTTGCGACAGTTACTCTATTCTCTCCATCTTCCGAGAATGATCACTGCATCAATAAATACTTTACCTATAGTATCCTCCTCAGTATTTAAACTTAAGTCTTAATTTGAAGGTTATTGTTTCCCTCCCCTCCACATTATTTCAGCTTGAGTAATGCTGAGCTTTGCTTTGACTTTTCAAATTATTTTGATATATTCTTTCAGCTTTTTTATCTCATGTTTTTCCCCTTTTGCATTAGCTTTTTATTATTGAAGAACAAATTTCAGAATATCTTTTGACCTACATATTTATCTTTTCTTTTTTTCCTTGCTGTGCTTTTTTTCCAATAGATTTTTGTACTCTTTATGTATGATGGCCAATTTGTCATCCACAGAGAGGGAATCTTCCAACATCAGAGTTCAGTTTCTCTAATTTATTCTTGAATATTTTTATGTATATAAGTGAACTCAAAAGCTTATTTTGACTCTTATGTACTGTTGTGGGTTTTGTTGTTATTGTTTATTTGTTTACGCTATCTTCTATATGGACTTACATAGCATAATTGGTCATCTGTTCCATTATCATATTGGTCCCAGACTTTGTACTGACCAATGGTATTGAACTTTTCCATTTGTCTATTTCAACTGAGATTTTCAATTTCATTACTAATGTTCTTTGCAATCACTAGTGGTATGTATGGTCATCAATTATACTTTTACATTTGTAATTAATAAATTATTAATTGCACAGAATTCTATTAAGTGGCCTGAAACCACTTTTATGTGGTAAGTATAATTTATTCCATCTAAGACTTTTTCATTTTTCATGCTTTTGGCATGTTACTACCAAAGGTATTTCTCATACTTTGGATATTTTGCTTGGAAAAGAATGGAAAGGTGAAAAAAAACTGTCAATGAGATAGATAGACAATGACTACAGCGATGAGCTTAAGTGTTGGAGAAAATGAGGATGGAATAGGATAGGACAGGGTTCAGATCTGTTGTATAGGGTTGCTATAAGTCAGATTAGGTTCAATGGTACCTAACAACAACACCAACAACTCCTTCTTTTTAAAGCCTTGCTATTTCAGAAATGGATGATGGCCTGACCTGCTTCTTTGTCTTTCATAGTGTGGACTCTTCCTTGAAATCTGTCCATCCTGAATTCATTAGTATTTGAAATACCAGTGGAATAGTTTCCAGCATCACAGAAACCCACAAGCCACCATATTACAACAAACTGATAGGCAAGTGGTAACAGAGATCATGATGATGACACAGGATAGAATAAGGTTCAGAGGTGGTATTCATAAGTTTGCTATGAATCATAGTCAATATGATGGCACCTAGCAACATGATCCATCTCAACATCAAGAAGACAAAAATCTTCACCATTGAACTGAAATTGAATTTGTCAACAGTTTTATCTTACTTGGATCCCTAATCAAGTTCTTTGGTGCAAGCAGTTAGGAGATCAGGAGACTTATTACACTGAACAAGTCTGCTGTTAGAGATCTCTTCATATCACTGAGAAGAAATTATGTCAATTTGAAGACTAAGATGCACATGAGTCTGGCCATGATCTTTTCAACCAATTGCTATGCATCTGAAACCTGGGTAATAAATATGTATGAGAGAAGAATAATTGATGCCTTTGAATTGTGATGTTAAAGAAGAGAATTGAACATCCCATGGACTGCCAAGAGAATGAACAGATCTGTCCTGGAGAAGGTGAAGCCAAGTTGTTCCTAGGAAGCAAGGGTTTTGAGCTCTGTCTCATATACCATTGTCATGTTGTCAGGAGGGAATAGTCCTTGAAGAAGGACATCATGCTTCTGCTGGGAAAAGAAGTGGGTCATCATAGGAGAAAAAGACCTTGAGTGAGATAAACTAACATAGTGTTTGTGGCAATTGGATCATGTGTGTCTAAGATAGTGACATTAGCTCAAGATATGACAGGGTTCAGAGCTATTGTTCATAATGTCACTATGAGTTCTCATTGACTTGATGGGACATAACAATGACATGATTATCTGATTCACAATGGTCAAGTCCAATCCATTTCAGCTCACTAAGATCTAGAAAATCTATTTTATGCATTCCAGTTCATTTTTAATATATAAAATGTTCTACTAAATGAAGATGTAACGTGATCTTTTATGAAATATCAATTCTTTGCATATTGTAATAATAATTACATACATAACAAAAATAAAAATAAAAAACAGCATTTTCTCTTGGTGAAAAGGGAACAAATATTCACGTTTTTAGAGTGTTTTCATTAGAAATTTTGCATTTTAAATATTTTGTTCCCTTTAACATTCATGGAATTGTTAAAATGAAACTTTTGCTGACTTTACAATCCAGAATTGTCTTTCCCAAACATGGATAATTGTTTTTTAATGTAAACATCAAGCAAGATAATTTCCTTATTTCTCATCTTTGAAAAAGTTTAACCTCCTGTCTCTGGTTCCAGATTCTAAATAAGTCCTTCTCATAGAAGGAACTCTGGCGACACAGTGGTAAGAATCTGAGCTGCAATCCCGAAGGCATGTGGTACAAATCCACCAGCTCTTTGGTGGAAGAAGCATGGACAATCCCCTCCCGGATGATTTATCACCACTGAAAACGCTCTGGGAGGACGGTTATAAGTCAGTTCCAACTGACAGCATAAAATTGAAATGAGTTGACCTCTCATATAAATATGGGGAGTTTATTTCTTCAGATTATTCATTTGGCAAAATAAATGGCCACTAAGGTTATCAAGTGAGTTAAGGTTGAACTATATATTATTTGACTGCTGAAAGGACAAAGATTTGAGCTCACCAATCATTTTATAGAAGACAAGCATGGCAGCCTATGTCTTTGAAAGTTAGCACCATGGGCACACTACATGGCAGCAGTTAGTTTTATGTGTGGCAAGTTCAATTACCTGATGATCAGTTATTATATATCTTTAAAAACATGTATAAACATAATGCATCTGCCTTCTTCTGTTCTGTTTCCACCCAGTTTCGAACAGAGAACCTTTCGTGTGTTAGGCGAATGTGGTAACTACTACACTACGGAAGCGACAACAGATGGATCTTAGCTGAAAGCAGGGAATACCAGAGGAATGTCTATCTGTGTTTCATTGACTATGCAAAGGTGTTTGATTGTGTGGATCATAACAAACTGTGGCTGACTCTGAGAAGAATGGGAATCCCAGAAC
>NW_006399894.1:5127281-5136390 GCF_000299155.1 Elephantulus edwardii
TTGGTAGGGTGGAGGGACAACACAGAAGGGGAAGGCTCCCTATCAGGTGGATCGGTTCAGTGACTGGGGTAATGGTGATGGATGTGTCGGAGATGGTGCAGTTGGCACAGGACAGAGCAGAGTTTAGGGCTGTTGTACATAGGGTCGCTATGAGTTGCAAGCGACTTGACGGCACATAACAACAACCACAAAAACATCTGCCTTCTTGTCGTCACATTTGTTTCTATATTTGCAATTTCCTTAGTAAATTTTCTGTTAGAGCATTGCATTTTGTTTGAATATTTATTCCGTAATAATACTTTGCTTTCTCTTCGTCCTATGTGAACAATTTCTAGGCTGGGAGCACATATTTGCTTTTAATTATATTTTCCCAACATGTGTTCATACTCCAAATCAGAATTTCTTCTTTGGTGTTATCTTAAATATAAAGTTGTTAAGTTTACAGTTAGAGCTTGGGTTCTGAAGCCATCTGGTTTGAGTTTAAATTTCCATTTTAACACCTATAGTTGTGTCATCTGTACTATGTTTTTTATCATCTCTAAACCTAAAGTAGTACAGCCTTTTCAAAACAGGTAGTACCTAATAAGGAAGTATCTGTCTCCAAAAAAGGATAGACAGTGTTTGATAGGAGGCAATTACAAAAAAAGAACAAAAAACCACAAACTAGACACAAATCAAGCAAACAACCCTCACTCCGAAACTCAGTCAGATGATTTGATATAATGACCACAGCAATTAAGTGGAACATATCAATGATTATAAAGATGGCATAAGGCTTAAGAAAGTTTGCTCTTTTGTACATAAGGCTACCATGAATCAAAGTTTACTTGGCTGTAACCAACAAAAGTGAAAATAAAGTTTGGAAAATAATAAGATATTTTTAAATAAAGTCATGGACACCTTAAGTTATACAAACTATGTAAATCTCTAGTACACTCTACAGTAAGACACACACTTGTCAAATGACATTCATGGCTATTGATGGGTTTACAGTTGTGTGTCAAATTAGGTCATCTTGATTATAACCTTTGTGGAAATATATCACTAGATTTTCTTTGCAGTTCCACTGAATAAATTAGAAGCCTAGACCTTAGAATGGCTGAGTACAAGCTATTTACTTTCAGGGATCTTTGTAAACTATATAAGCATCCTATATGTGCAAAGAATAAGAATTCCTGAACATTTAAGGGTGCTCATGTATAAACTGTATACAGATCACAAAGCAATCTTTTGAGCAGAAAAAGAGGATATTAGATACCTAGTTTCTCAGACAGAGGTGCATGAGGATTTTATCTTTTTCCTTACCAATTATGCAGAATAACATGGTATCAATATTGGAGGAAGACTCATAAACAGCCTTCAATACAGATGGCAAAACCTTGTGTGTTGAAATTAAAGAAAACAGTGTAATATTGATCAAGATTAATAAACATGGCCTTCAATATGAATTATAGTCCAAGATAAAACAAATTAAAAGTTTTCATAACTGAATCAACTAATAACATGATAAAGTAAAGAATGAAATTGAAATTGTTAATGGTTTCATTTTACTTGTGTCCACAGTCAAGGCCGGTAAGAGCTACAGTCAGAAAATTAAACAGTGTATTGCATTAGGCAAATATGCACTGAATGATCTTTTTAAAATACTGAATAGTAGACATATTACTTTAAAGGCGTGATTCTGATCCAATTTCATTTTCAGTTACTACAAGTGAATGTCAAAATTAGACAATGAATAAACACTGAAGAATAATTGATACCTTTTAGTTGTGATGATGGCAAAGTATATAAGACATAGTATGCACTACAAAAAGAACAAAGTATTATTTCTTGGAGGAAGTGCAGGCAAAGAAATCGTAATAAGCAAGGATGGAAAGATATTTTCTCTTTTATTTTGGGCACATTCTCACGAGGGTCCTGTCCCTGGAGAGGGACATCATGCTGGTAAAGTAAAATGTTGGTGAATAAAAGGAATACCTTTTCTGAGACGGATTGCTATAGTGGCTGCAATAATGGACTTAGAGATTGTGAGGATGTCTCAAAATATGATAATGTTTTGTTTTATTTTTCTTGTACATAGAGTTCCTACTAAAGTAGACTTCATGACACCTAAAAACTATAAAAGTTAGCTAAACCTGAAAAAACCCAACAACAAATAACACCACAAACCAAAACAAAACATTAGTTATATGTCAGAACTGAATGAGAATATACATTATTTTACAAAGAAAACCAACAAAATATTAAGATATGTATATTGTTTGTTGTTAAATGCCATCAAGTTATAAACTACTCATAGCGACCATATGAAGGAAAGACCTGACTACTTGAATAACTTTCATCGTTTCTCTAAGTTCAGAGAGTTTCCGGAGGCAAGCTATTTCAGAAGTGGATGCCACTCCTGCTTCCAAGCTTGCTGTAATCGGGGAGCTCCACCAAACACTGTCCACCATGGATAATCACTATCGCATTTGACACATCAGTGTCACAGAGTTTAGCATCACAGCAACCACTAGTTACCTCTGTACAATAAATGGAGAGACCAGTGCTATACCACTTAGAAGAATGTATTATATATGTTGTTGTAGATATTGTTAGGTACCGTCAAATTGAGCATGACTTGTAGCAACTCTACGAACAAAAGATCTAAACCCTCTTATATCCTGTGCCATCCTTACACTTCCTGACACACAAGAGCCCATTGCAGCAGTCATCATGTCAATCCACATGGTTGAGAGTCTTCCTCTCCTTCGCTAACCCTCCACCCTTCCCAACATCATGTTCTTCACCAAGAAATAGCACCTTCTAGCAACAGGACCAAAGTATGTGAGGGGAAACCTCATCGTCTTTGTCTCCAAAGAGCACTCTGGCTGCACAATCTCCAAGACATATCTGTTCATTCTCTTGCCATCCCTGGGATGAACAATGCCCTTCTCAAACACCACTGCTCAAAAAACATCAATTCTTTTTCTGTCATCCTTATTCATTGTCCACTCCTCACATGCATAGCTAGTAATAGCAAAGACTATGGCCTGAATCAAATGCACCTTAGTCTTCAAACTGATATCACTACTCCTCAATAATTTGGAAAGTTCCCTAATTATAGATTTTCCCAGTGCAATGGGTCTCCTTATTTCTTGACTGCTGTTACCAATGGTGTTAAATGTGGGTCCAAACAAGATGAAGCTGTTGACAGTTTCAGTCTCCCCTCCATTCATCATGATGTTGCCTATTGTTCCAGTGGCAAGAATCTTTGTTTTCCTGACATTCAGATGCAATCCATACTGCAGGCTGTATTCCTTGATCATTTGCAACAAATGTTTCAAGTCCTCCTCACTTTTAGCAAGCAAGATTGTGCCATCTGCATAACAGAGGTTATTGATAAGTTTCCCTCCAATCCGGATGTCGCATTCCTCCTCAGAGAATCCAGCTTCTCAGATAATATTCTCAGCATACAGATTGAATAGGTATGGAAAGAGAGAATACAACCCTTATGTACTCATGTACATGTATTATTTTTTTATCTCTGGCATCATATTTTTTTAACTTGGAGACTAATATTGTTATTACAGAAAGAAGTATAACAATTTCATAAATGACAATTAATCAAGGTCAAGTCACATACTACAAACTAAAAGAAATATAATCTAACCTAAACCAAATAAAAAGCAAAGAACCAAAATTTATCACACAAGTGTTACCTCTTTTTAGCTTACGATATTTCAATATTGGAGAAATAGAAAATGTTAGCTAATCTTTATTTTTTATCTTAAGCTATAAAGATTTGTTATTGTTTTACTTCTCCGGTGCATTTGAATGGAGTATGAGTCATAGTAACTCAGTTAACAAAAAATCTGAACCTTCTACTATCCTATACTGACCTCCTCACTATTTCTGACGTACTTGAATGAACTGAGTCATCTTAACTTATTGAGGGTCTTCCTCTTTCACTGACCCTCTACCCTTCTGAGCATGATGTTTCTTTTCAAGTAATAGCTTCTAGCTAAATGTCCAGAACATGTGAGAAAACGTTTTGCTATCTCTACCTCTAAGGAGCTAACTGCACTTTTTCCAAGAAATAACTTTTTTTTTTTTTAGTTTTTGGCAATCTTTGGCATATTCTATGAACTCTTTTCCAACACCACCACACTTCAAAGAGCTCAATTCTTTTTCTGTCATACTTAATCATTGTCCAGCTATCAGACACATAGCATTATTATTATTGAAAAGATCGTGACCTGAGTCAGGCACACTTCAGTATTCTAACTGACATCATTGTTTTTAATTAGACTGGAAAGATCCCCAACAGCAGACTTGTCTCAGTGCAGTAGATCCCCCAGTCTCCTGACTACTGGAACAAAGGGTGTTGATTTTAAATCCAAGAAATGACATCGTTGACAATATCAGTCTTTTCTCCATCTATCATGATGGCATTTGTTAGTCTAGTGGTGAGGATTTTCTTTTCTTGATGTTGAAATGCAATTCCTATTGAAGGCTCTTTTTGAACTTCTTCAATAAGCATTTCAAGTCCTTCCCACTTTCAGTAAGGAAGGTGAGGAGGACTTGGTCACCTGTACAAGGGAGGTTGTTGATGAGTTTTCCTTCAATCCAAAAAAAAGATGCCATATTCTTCATATAATCCTGCTTTTCAAATTATTTGCTTAACATACAGATTCAATAGGAACAGAGAAAGAATACAACCCTGAAAATCACCTTTTCAAAACCATATGGCTTTCCTTTGATTCATTCAAACAAAAGCTTCCTATTCTAGGTATAGGGTCATGATTGCTATTGTTCTTATGTGAAATTGAGTAGACTATAGTTCATAAGGACTCTATGAACAATGGGTGTGAACCCTGCCCTAACCTGTGCTAGCCTCATCATCTCTGATACACCTGGGCCCGTTGTTACAGTCACTGAGTCAATCCATATTGTTGATCAGCTCTCTTATATGCTGATCCACCATCTTTCTGAGCATGATGTCCTTTCAGATTGACTGCTCCTAACAACACATCCAAAGTAAACAAGATGAAGCTTTACCATTCCAACCTCCAAGGAAGAGCCTCATTGTGCTTTTTCAGAGACACACTTGTTTATTCTCTTGGAAATCCATGGGATTCAACACATTGATTGTTCTGTCATCTTATTCATTGACCAATGTTCAGATATATAACAAACTACTGAAAAGACCATGGCCTACATCGGGTGCACCTGTGTCTTTAAACTGACATCATTGCCCTTCAGCCCTTTGGATACATCCTCAACAGTAGATTTTCCCAACACAATACATTTTTTGATTACTTGGTTCATGATTCCCAGGGTGTTGATCGTAGCTACAAGTAATATAAAATCTCTTACAATTTCAATCTTTTCATCATCTATCATAATATGTCTATATTATAAGACCAGTGTAGAGGGTTTTTTTTATTTTGAGATGTAACCCATATTAAAGCTTGTGTAGTCATTGATCTTCTTTAAGAAGCATTTTAAGTCCTCTTGACTTTGAGCAAGCAAGTTTGTTTCATCTGTATGATGAGGTTGCTGATGAGTCTTCCTCCAAATCTGATGTCACATTTATTAAGTTCACCTTTCTGAATGATTTCATCAACATATGTATTGAATATATGTGGATAAAGGATAAAGCCCTGATGCATCATTTTCTTGATTTTAAACAATGCAGAGTCCCATTGCCTAATTTTTACAACAGGTTCTTTGTCTACATACAGGTACCATACACAAAATAATCTTGGTCTACGTATAGATATTGAGCACAATTAAGCATCCTGGGATTCCCAGTCTTCTCAATGTTTGCTGTAATTTGTTATGATCCATGCAGTCAAATGCCTTTGCATAGTCAATAAAGCACATCCTTTTTATATTTTCTTCTTTTAGCCAAGATTTATCTATTATAAACTATGGTGTTCCTGGTGCCATGGCCTTCTCTAAATCCAGATTGAATTTCTGGCAGTTCTCTTATGATATACTGTTCTTGTTTGTTCTTAGTAAGGTAGAATGTTGGTTAAAAGGAGGAAGACCCTTACTGAAATAGAGTGACTGACTCAGTGGCTGCACCTGTAGATTGTACTATAGATGTTGCGAAGATGGCTTAGACATATTACTTAAATGGCAAAAAGAGGTATGATATTACAAGAATTTTACCAGTGAGAGTATCATTCCCGTCTCCATTTTTGAATACTGGAAATATTCTAAAAATGGAGGATTATTTATACAATATATTGATGTATTATTCAATGATCTATGGCCAACTAATAGCCAAGAAAAACAAACGAAAATTATTTAAAAAAAAACAACCAAACCCAAGAATGTGTGGCTATGGAATTGATTCTAGTCCAAGAAGATATCATCTGTTACAGAGTTGAAATACATTATAGAAATATTTTTCCTATAAATATTGTGGAAACTATATAGTCTTACTTTTGAGATAATACTGTGTTTGAATCACCAACATTTATATTAAAATGAGTATGTTGTTGTGATTGTGTGCCTCAAGTTGGAACTAATCCATAGCTGATCCTTCAGTTATACAGCATTCCTCCCTTCCTTCTCTGTCTTCCCTCAACCCTGATGTCTGTCTTGTTTTACAACAGTGGCCCTATGCAATATTTGTCCTTTTATGACTGAGATATTTCACTCAGCATAATGACCTCCATGGTTATCCATTTTTCTTAACATTTCATGAGTTCCTTGTTCTTCAATGCTGCATAATATTTCATTGTGTGAATATACCAGACCTTCTCTATCCATTCATTTGTTGATGGGCACTTGGGTTGTTTCCAGCTCTTTGCTATTGTCAACAAAGCTTTAACAAACATGGGTGTGGACAAATTTGGTTTTTAGTTCTCTCAGCTGGAGAAACACAAAGTGAGTTCTTCCTTTTGTATTCTCCATTCCAGCTCTCTTCACATTTCATTATAATATTTTGCTTTGTTTTCTTGAGCTGACCTTTGAAATCTTTTGTTCAGTTCTTTTACTTCAACATGTTTTAGCTTTTGCTTTTTCTGTGCTATAGGTCAGTTTTTTAGAGTCACTTCTGACTTCCATTTTGATTTTTAATTTCCTTTGCTTTCTTTATGGATGATGTTCTTGATATCACTCCACAATTCCTCCAGTCATAGATTATTAGTGCTCCTGCTTCCAAGCCTATCTAAATCTGGGAGCTCCACCAAACTCTATCCACCATGGTAACCATTCTGGCATTTGATACACCAGTGGTACAGTATTCAGCATCACAGCAACCCCCAGTTACCTTAGAAAAAGCAAACTGGCAGACCAGTGCTCTACCACTAAGGAGAATGTTCTTCTCAAACACAATTAACACCAGACTCGAGGGCCCAACTGACTTTTACATATAAAGGTTGGCTCTAAACAATAGACTTTCAGCCCTCAACTCATTGTTAGCTAAATCTAGCAAATCCAATTAGCTCATACACAATTGTGAGTGAAATAAAAAACAACTAAACATTACACATCTGACACGTTCAACCAACAGTAGCTGTAAAATATGGGCTTGGTGATAGAGGTTGGAAATAGAAAAATCAAATTTTGTATTTTTAATGATTTATTCACTGAATATCATAAGATTTTAACAATGACTTTCTAACAAATAATTTCTTAAAAATGACTTTACAAAATGAAACTGCTCCAAGTTGGATTTAAAAGAGATTGTGGCACCAGGAATATCATTGCTGATGTCAGATGGCTCCTGGCTGAAAGTAAGGAACACCAGAAGAACATGCATTTGTGTTTTATTGACTAGCCAAAGGCATTTGATTGTGTGAATTGTAAGATGTTTTGGCTGACATCGTGAAGAATGGAAATCCTAGAACACTTAATTGTGCTCATGTGGAACTTATACCTCAACCAGATGGTTCTAGTGCAAACAGAGCCAGGGTACACTGTATGGTTTAAAATTGAGAAGGAATTGTATCTCTCTCCATACCTATTCAATCTGTATGTTGAGTAAATTATTCAAGAAGATCTACCCTAGGAAGAGCAGTGTGACATCAGAATTGGAGGGAGACTCCTCAATAACCTGCATTATACAGATGACATAATCTTGCTTGCTGAAAGTGAGTAGAATTTGAAGCACTTGTTGCAAAAGATTTAAGGAATGCAGCCTTCAGTATGGATTGCATCACAATGTCAAGAAGGCAAAGATTCTTAAAACTGGACCAATAGGCAACAATATGATGGGTAGGGAGGAGATTGAGTCTGTCAATAGTTTCATCTTGCTTAGATCTGCAATTGACACCCCTGGTATGAACAGTCAGGAAAGAAGGACCCACATTGTACTAGGAAAATCTACTGTGAGGGACCTGTTCAAATTATTGAGGAATAATGATGTATCTTTGAGGATTAAAGTGTGTTTGACTTACGCTATGATCTTTCTGATAATTTGCTATGCATCTGAGAGCTGGAAAATTAATAAGAATGACAGAAAATGAATTGATTCCTTTGAGCTGTAGTACTGGAGAAGAGCACTTCATATCTCATGGAAGGCCAAGAGAATGAACAGATATGTCTTGAAGAAGGTGAAGTTGGAGGCAAAGATGACGAAGCTTTACCTAGGAGTGTCTCTTCCTTGGAAAGCAACATGATGCTGGGATGGGTGGAAAGTCAATAATGGAGAGAAAGATCTTGTACTGACATGGTTAAGGCTGCAATGGGTTCTCATGTGTTAGGAAGTTTGAGGATGGTGCAGGATAGAACAGGGTTCAGATCTTTTATTCATAAGGTGGCTGTGAGTCATACTCGACTGGACAGCACCTAACAACAACAACAACAAAGATGACTTTACACATGGACCTCATAGGCTGCATAGGAATCACATTGACCATTTCTACGGAAGAAATCATTGGGGTAAACATGTATCACACAGGACTACAAATGAACCAAAGATATATATTTTTAAAAAATGATATCAGGTTACTTATAAAAGTCTAAGCCTGACACAACCCAAATATCTATCAATGGATAAATATAGTACAGTATACTTGATTAATTTCATACAATAATACAATTAAAAATTACCCAAATTGTTGGACCCCCTAATAACTTCAATATATCTTACTTTGTAATGAAAATTTAT
>NW_006399894.1:5146359-5149806 GCF_000299155.1 Elephantulus edwardii
GGATTTAATAAAGACTTGTAAAGAACTGTATTATGCAGATGACACAACCTTGCTTTTCCAAAACTGACAAGTCCTGAGGTATTTGTTGCCAATGGTCAAGGAGTACAGCCTTCAATATGAATTGAAGCACGTAAAGAAAACAAAAATGTTCACCACTGGGCCAATTGGCTGCATCATGATAGATGATGAAAAGATTGAGATTGTTAACAGCTTTAGGTTGCTTGGTTTCACAGTCAACACTCATGGTAGAGGCAGCCAAGAAATCAAAAGATGAATTACATTGGGAAAGTCTCTTGTCCGAGATCTCTCCAAAATACTGAAAAGCAATAATGTTAGTCTGGAAACTAAGGTGTGCCTGATCCAGGCCATGGTCTTCACAATTACTTGCTATGCATCAGAAAGCTGGATAATGACTAGGGATTATAGAAGGAAAATTAATGTTCTTAAGCTGTGGTACTTGAGACAAGTATTGTATGTATCACGGGCTAGGAGAACAAACAGCTTTGTCCTGGAAAGGGAGCAATCAGGTTGCTCCTCAGAGACAAGGATTCTGAAGCTCCATCTAACATGCTTTGGGCTTGTTACAAGGAAGAACTCATCCTTGGAGAGAGACATCATGCTTGGAAGGGTGGAGGGACAGCCCAAGAAAGGAAGAACCTGGGTGAGATAGATTGACTCAATGTCCAGAGACAAAGAGGTTGGCTTAATATAGAGCAAGGTTCAGACCTTTTGTACATAGAGTTGCTATGTGTAACAAGCAGCTCGATGAGACAACAACAACAACATTAATATCACCCACAAGCAATATCCTGATAAAATTTTCCAAATACAACTGGAATAGTACATCAAGAGAGAAGCAGCAAGCTTGATTTAAAAGAGATCATGACACTAAAGACATCATAGCCAATGTCAGATGGATCTTGGCTTAAAGTAGAGAGTACCAGAGGAATTTCTATCTGTGATTAATTGACTATGAAAAGGCTTTTGATTGTGTGGATCACAACAAACTAGGATGATTTCCAAATTCAGGTGGGAAATTCAAATTTAGGTTCTTGTGTATTTTATTTCCTTTTCTTTGGCTTTAATTTGAATTTATATAAGAGCAGTTGATTGTTCTATAATTAGCACATGGCCTAGTTTTCACAGCTGACATTGAGCTCCTTCAGTGATTCTTTCCACTGATGTAGTTGATTTAATTCCTGTGTGTACCATCAGGTAAAGTCCATGTGTATAGTCACCTCTTACGTTTCTTATAAAAGGCATTTTTCAATGAGCAAAACATTAATTGTACAAAATTCTATCACTCATCTCCAGCCTTTTCTCTCTCACCAAGTCCATGCTTTCTAACTACTGATCCTATTCCCTGTTCTCAACTTTTAAATACCAGTCACTCATTATATTGTTAATGAGTCTTGGTTGCATGTTCAATTGATTTCCGACTGCAGAATTTGGTTGAAATAACCTAGTTCCTCCTCTTTGGTTGTTGGTGCATATATAAGGGTGATAGTGGTATTAATCATACTTCATTGTACACATATAGATATTATCTGTCACTCACAGCATTGTATTTCAATACAGATTTAGAAATGACCTTTTAAAATATGAACTCAACCCCATTTTTCCTCACATTTTCATCTCCAACATGATCCTATGATTGTCTGATTCAAAATGTTCCATGCTAAACCATGTCATTTCGCCAATGCCTATTATGTCAATATTTATGTATTCCATTTCTTTCTTTTTTTATTAATTTTAATGAACATTTACAGAGATTTTGGATTTCCATTAATTCACTGTTGCACTTTTATCTGCCAGCCCCTGCCCAGTTCACTCTTCCATTTGAAAAGCAAAATTCCTTCATTGATATACAATTCCCCCACATCTCCCCCCACCTCCACCCTGAGTATACTCCACTCTGCAAACTTCATTTCGAACTCTTTCTTTACGAACTCTAATTTCCTTTCATGGCTCTCTCATTCCATGTTCCTTACAATGGTTCCTCCTCATTTGTTAGCCCAATAGTAGGGCTCAGCCTCAGGTACCATATCTGCTTGTCTATTTTGTTATTTTCATTGAGTCATCTCTCTTTTTTTCTTTAATCATTGAGTCCTCTTTTATTTATAGTCACCCTGTGTACAGCAGTTAGAAATTTTTCCTGATTTGGCTTCATCCTCATAGTCTTAAGTGTGATCAAGTTCATTGTCGAGGTTTGTATGTTTGTCCACCTTGTTGAGGGTCTTTCTTTCTTTCTCTGACTTTCCACTCTTCTAAGAATGATGTCCTTTCTCAGATACTGGTCTCACACAATAGACAGCCACATACCTAAATAGCTAGATAAAATTTACCTCAAGGAGATATCTCATGAGCTTTTAGAAGCTGACAAGTTTTAGTCTATGGGTCAGACATCTAGAGATAGACATCTGAAGAGGCAAATAAGGCCACGTTATTGATAGATAGGCTTTAGTCTGGGGTTGCTTGCTGTCTTTGAGACTGCTGGTCTTAAATGTGGACAAAGTCAAACGTGATCTTCAGAGTACAGGGTAACATATGACTGACAAAATTGACCAGTCCAAAGCTGACAAGTAAGGAAAGCCACTGGTTCATATCCAGGGTCCATGAGCTAAGTAGCCAGTTATAGAATCAAATGAAAACTCCCTAAGCTTCCAGAGAGTTCAAACATATATTTATCAGATGAAGCTGATCATATCTTTACAGAGCCTTCTATGACTCTGCTTATTAACATCATAGAGATTAGAGTGTACAGCACGTAGCACAGTTGCATGATACTAAGGGTCATGGCTAAGTTGACTCACAATAACACTACTATAGTGCTCTTCTAACTCAGGCTTGTATTTGGGCTATTTATCTTTTGGTGTTCTGCTGTTGCTGTTTTCAAAAGATCTTCAGTAATATTTTACTTGCATATGCTTTTGATGATATTGTGTCATAATTTACACACTCTATTGGGTCACGTTTTTTTGATTTGGTACAAATATGAATCTCTTCAATAGTAGACATTTTTACATTTTTTGGCATATACAAGTGAGCAACATCATTGCTTGCCAATTTGTTGAAACCATGATATTGATGTTGCACAAGGCCTAGAGATTTTTTTTTGTCTACTTCTTCAGTGTAGTTGAGACTTTTTCATTCAACATTCTTTATAATTTGTTACATTTTCAAACAGTTAATCATCAAACAATTCATTCTTATACAAGGACTACATACTCCTTCAGGTGTCATTAAATATTTTACCTGTAGAATCTTTTAATAATACAACTTAAAGTTTGATATTTCTCCTCAGTTCTTTCATGTTGAGATATGCCAATTGTGTGCGTGTGCACGTGTAATTTTTATTTTTTTGATTGGTTTTTATTTTTTTTTCTTTTCCAAGTCCATGTCTTTTGCAAATTTCACTGTAATGCTTTGCTTTGTCTTTTTTTTTTT
>NW_006399894.1:5149906-5156445 GCF_000299155.1 Elephantulus edwardii
CAATGACTAGGGAGGATGGAAGGAGCATAGATGCCTTTGAGCTGTGGTGCTGGAGAAGAGTGTTGAGTGTACCATGAACTGCTAAGAAAACAAACATTTTCAACCTGGAGATGGTAAAACTGGGCTGCTTCTTGGAGGCAAGGATTCTGAGGCTCCGTCTGACATACTTTGGTCATGTTGTAAGAAGAGACCGGTCCTTGGAGAGGGACATCATGCTTGGGAAGGTGGAGAGCAGGAGCAGGAGCGGAAGGCCTTCTGTGAGGTGGATTGATTCTGTGACTGGGGTAATAGTGATGGGTGTGTCAGAGACAGTGAGATTGGCACAGGACAGAGCAGAGTTTAGGGCTG
This sequence comes from Elephantulus edwardii, assembly GCF_000299155.1. Classification (NCBI taxonomy): domain Eukaryota; kingdom Metazoa; phylum Chordata; class Mammalia; order Macroscelidea; family Macroscelididae; genus Elephantulus; species Elephantulus edwardii. Next base: position 5,150,255 of record NW_006399894.1, read on the forward strand.
TTGTACATAGGGTCACTACGACTCAATGGCACATAAAAATAACTCTCTCTCTCTCTCTTTATATATACACACACACACATATACATACATATATATAATTCATTAATTTGAGTTGAAACAGAAATCTGATCTGTGGAGGGGAAAAAGTCAGGATATTTATTACTCTCAAAAAGATTTTATGAGAGGAGAGAAGGAATGAGAATTCTAGAGTACTGATAATAGGCACTATTTGATATCTGTGATGGTTGGATGGATGCATTGACTTTATAAACTGAGTTTCCTATGGTGACTTGTATATGCACTTATTTGTGTATATTTTATGTTTGCATTCAAAAGCAAACAAAATCATGTGAGAATGAAGTCAAAGCATATCATGAGCAAAATAGAAATTCAATACTATGTTAAAATAAAATAAAGTAAAGAAGTATGCTTGGGAAGGCAGCAAGGCTTGGTGGCAAAGATCCAGATCATAACAAATTCATTTAGCAAGAATAGCAAGTGAAGTCTTGAGGTCAGTTGCTGGAGGAATGATACTCAAATGGCAATGGTTAAAACATAATGTGCAAAAGGAGAATGCTAAAGCGTGATTTGGAGAAGGTTAGCACAGAACTTGTAAAGCGTGATGGGCCATTGTGAGGACTTTGTATTTTTTTGTGATGTTTGATGCGAAGTAAAAGAAATTTGTGAGCAGAAGTGCAAGTGATGCAAGCACTTGTTTTAAAAAACACTGTTGAATGCAAAGTGAATATAAGAGATTGAGATAACTATAGATAGGAGACTTGCACATTTGTTCTAGAGAAAGATAATGAAATCTCTAATGAAGATAATACAAGTATGAGCAGTGGTTAATATTTTTTTAACCTAGTCATTTCTTAGATATATTTATGTAGCATACTCAGCAAGAAAAATGTAGATATAATGCATATAGAGATAAATTGGAAATAAAATTAATAACCTTATTTTCAATTATTTGGTCAAATGACTATTTGTAGCAATTACAACATATAAAGTAACTATGTCGTAATGCATTATGTTTAGTGAGAATACAAATTTGTTTTTTTAAAAACGGAGAAAAAGTGGTTCTTACATTTATCCAATCATAAAACGAAATGTTTCATATCACAGAACCTTAGTAGCAACAATTTTGCTAATAATCAGGATCTCCAGAGAGTAACAGAATATCTGTAGCCAAGTATTTCAAAATTGTTCTTAGTTGAGCATAACTCATTAAAACTCCATGTGTAGGAATAGGTGACATATACACTAACACAATTTCACTTGCCAAACAGTGCATTCATTATTCAACACGTTTATGAAATGTCTAAGGAGAAATAATTCCCAGATGCTGCATATAAGAATAAAAGGACCCTTAAAATAATACTCTTCAGCTTTTTCTGGGTAGAGTGGGTGAAGTAAAAATCAGATTTCAGGGCACTGAGAAATGAGTAGGAGTTTCTAACCGAAGACAGTTAGATTTAACTCCTTTCCAAGTTTTGTCGAGATAAAGAAAAAAAATACCAAAAACTTAAAACCACTAGCAATTTTTAAAGCATATATTAGCATTTCTGAAGCAAATTAGAATAAGATTTCCATTTAATGATATGAAGAAATAGTTTCTTTTTCCTCTTACTTAGAAACACTATATTCTGTTCTCAGAATATAAACTTTTGTAAAAACTTAAAGTAAGATTTAACCTTCTTTGTAGCATCTTGCAAGCTTCTTGTTTTTGTTAATCAGCATCCATGGGTTTGGACTCATGGTGAGCTTATGTTTAAAAAAAATGAAACAATAGCCTCTACATTGCCATCTTCAGTATCATTGGTATCGTTAAGTCTATTATTTCAGCAACTGTGCTGTGCCTTAAACCTATTGTTGATTGCCTTTGAATAGAGTGCGACTCATAGCAATCCAATGAACAAAAGGCATGAAGCTCCTCTACAGCCATCAACATTTATCAGAGTTCATAGTTTCGGGAGGCTTGTTGTTTAGGAAGTGGATGGCACTCCTGCTTCCAAACCTGACATAGTATGTTATTGTTATTATGTGCCATTGAGCTGCCTGCAATGCATAGTGACTATGCACAGCACCTCTGAAACCTTCCCTGTCCTGAGTCAGTCTCACTAATTCTGACACACCAACCTCCAGTACTGTATCAATTAATCTTATCCGGGGTCTTCGTCTTCTGCACTGTCCCTCCACCCTTCCGAGGATAATGTCCTTCTCCAAGGACCGATATCTCCTGGCCATGTGCCCAAAGTAAGTGAGACTGAGCTTCAAAATCCTAACCTCCAAGGAGAGACTGGGTTTCACCCTCTCCAAGACAGACCTATTTGTTTTCTTGGCAGTTCATGGTATGTTCAAGACTCTTCTCCAGCACCACAACTCAAATATGTCTATCCTTCTACTGTTATGCTTAGTCATTGTCCAGATCTCTGAAGCGTAACAAGTAATTAAGAAGACGATGGCCTGGATTAGGTGCACTTTTGTATCTAGACTGACATCCTTGCTCTTCAATACTCTGGAGAGGCCCATGACCGTAGATTTTCCCAGTACAATTCGTCTTTTGATTTCCTCACTGCTGATGCTAATTTAAGAGTGTTGATTATGGATCAAGCAACCTGTAATTGCTAAAAACCTCAATCAATTTTCACTTTATTATGGTGCCAGTTGGCCCAGTGGTGAGAATCTTTGTCTTCTTGATGTTGAACTTCAATCCATATTGAAGACTAAAGTCCTTTACCTTTTGCAGCAAGTGCTTCAGGTCTTCTTTAGTTTCAGCAAGCCTAAGTATCTCATATTCCAGAACTCTACTACACAGATAACAAGCTGTTGTCTCATCTTATTTTCATAGGCTAGTTTACAGACTTAAATGGATATATTTTCTTTCTATTCTTCTTTAGTCTGAAAGTCTGAAACCTGTCTTCCACCACAGTTCTGCTGGTATTTCAAATACTATCTTCAAACATCATGGTAATAAACAAAGCACAAAAGTTATAAACGACAGTTGTAGTCTGGCAAGCTATGTAATCTCATTAAACCATTTTAAATTATGTAAGTTTTATTCATCTTTAAAATGTGAAGGAAAATACCTAATTCTCATCACCTACCTCTTTCTAGACATTTGCTACTTGCAGATACTATTTTATTCTGCTTACTTAGTACTGAGTATACTTATACACAAACATTAATATAGCAACAATTTTAGTGTAAAGATTTTAAGTACTGAGAAAAAAATGCAATCTGCAAAACCAGGCCTACATTCCCACACTAGTATAAAAATTAACTAGCCATTGAAGAGAAGAATTAAATTTTCAGTCTGCTCTTGTTGACTTTACATGATGATGAGTCAGGTTTTATTCTCAGCACTCAATATACAACAAATGGAAATACCACTGTGTCCTGTCCTATCCTCACAGTCATTTCTGTGCATGAATTCATTACTATAGCCAAGGCCAATGTATCACATTGAGAACATTACTCTTTTTGCTGTTGTTGTTGTTGTTGTCATCATCTCTTTACTTAACTAATCATGCTATCTTTCTCCAGGAACTAACTCCTTCTAGTAACATGTCCAGTTATTTGAAGTAAAGTCTCATTATCTTCCATTGTAAGGAATATTCATTCAAGACAGATTTGTTTCTTCTTCTGGAAGTCCATGGTGTAGTCAATAAACTTCTTCAACACCACAAAAGAAAGACATCATTTCTTCTACCATCTTTATTAATTGTCACCCTTTGCATACATATGAAGTGATTTAGAGCACCACAGCCTGATTCAGAACACATCTTAGTCCTCAATGTAATATCTGTGCTTGTTAAACATTTTTGTATCTTAATTTTAAGATTTAGCAGTATCTCATTTAATTTCTTTAAAAAAAATTTATATTGGTTTGCATACAAAATTCATACACATTGTGTTTCTTCCCTGTACATTGTGTCTCACACAATCTTTTATTCTCATTATATTTCATACAATCATTCACATGTATTGTTGTTGTTTTTGTTGTTAAGTGCTGTCGAGTCATAGGTGACTCATGGTGAGCCTTTGAACAAAGGGCCTGAATGTTGGTATAACTTTTATCCTTTCTCCAGGTTCATAGGATTTCTGGAGGCAAACTATTTCGAAAGTGGATGCCACTACTGCTTCCAAGCTTGTTTGAATCAGGGAGCTCCACCAAATACTGTCCACCATGGGTAACAATTATCACATTTGATGTATCACTGTCACAGTGTTCAGCTTCACAGCAACCATAAGTTGCTTCTGTACAGCAAGTTGACAGACCAGAGCTATATGACCTAAAATAATGTAATGTAGCACCAAAAACAACTATAAACAGGCCTGAGACTCACAGATTAAAGTCATCCACCTTTGGATTAGTAGCATCACTTTCTGTCCATTAGGCCAACTGATCTCTCTCTATGTTGTTGTTGTTGTTAACCACCATCCAGTAATAAACGATTCATAGTGACCCTATGAATGAAAAGCCTGAATGCTTGTATAACCTTCATCCTTTCTTCAGGTTCATGGGGTTTCTGGAGGCACGTTATTTCAAAGGCCCTCCAAAGGCCCTCTAAAGGCCCTTAAAAGGCCCTCCAAAGGTCCAGCTGGGACCAAGTCTCAGCATACACTGGACCTCTAGCCCTCAGCCTACAGGCATAGACAAACATTTCATTATTTTACAATTCTAGCACTGCCAATTGCTGATGGACTCTCCACCAGAGACCCCTGATTCATCTGGCAAGTCTCCTCTGCTGACACTGACTTGGGATGAAAAGAAAGCCACAAGATTCCTGAGCATTGTGGTTTATAAAATTAATAACTCTTGGTATATGCCTATTTTACCCACTGTTTCAAGTCCCTATTGGATCTTTCCTATTGTTTCAGCCCTTCATCTACCCATTAAACTCTGCTATTCTAGTGACTTTTCCCCCTTACTTTTTGCCCCTTCCACATTTTAGGAAATTTGTTTCTTGACTGAGACTTCTATAGACATAGATTGTACATTCAAAACCAAACCAAACCCAACCCATCCACTGTCCTGCAGTCCCTTCTAACATTCTGTCCTAGAGATAGATCTCATAGTAGAATTTATCCATTCAATTTTAAAATCTATAAATCTTTAAGGAATCATTTTCTTCTCCCTCCCTTGTAGAAACTGGCAAGTTCTAACCACATATTTGGTGAGCAGCCAAATATTTTAATCATAGCAACATTAAAATTGTTGTATTATTTCCCCAAATGTATTCAGTCCCATAGGCTGCCAAAAGAACAAATATGTATGTCTTGGAAAAAAGTTGAGCCAGAGTGCTACTTGGAGGTAAATATGGTGAAGCTTCATCTTTCATACTTTGGACATATAACTAGATGAGACTGTTCCTTGGACATCATGCTTGGAAGACTAGAGGGTGACTGAAGGAGAATAAGACCCTCCCAATGAGATAGTAACTTCAGCAAGGGGTTTTGTGTGAAAGAGATGATGAGCATGTGGTAAGACAGTACAGGGTCCAAGCTGGCTATTCATGGGTTTGCAGTGAGTAGTACTTGACTCAACAGCACCTCACAACAATAACAGTATTAATTATGTTACTTATTGGCCCAGTGATGAGAATTATTTTGTTCTTGATATTGAGATTTAATCTATATTAAAAGCTGTCTTTGATATTTTCTGAGGTTTGATTGCGCTGAAGCCTCAAAACTTGCCTATAGAGAGACATATACAGAGTGTCATATCACAGGCAAGTGGAAAGAAAATGTGTGGACATAGGTGGCCAGAGGCCTGAGCCATCACACCAGAGTTGGCTAGGGGAGGGGAGGAGACGTACTAAAGGGATCGACAAGTGATAGCTTAGGAAGCTAGTAGAGCAGGTCAAGCATCTGGAACAGGACTGAAGGGGAGGGGTGGGACCAACACTGAATATTTTAGCTATGTAATGGGGATGCACATTTCATCTGCTTTTATGGATAACATACTTGTATGTCAGATATTGTTCTAAAGCTGAGCTTTCCAAATGAAGAGAACAGGAAGAATTGACCAATCATTTTTACAATAAGAGGCCTTTTAAAACCCTACATATAATGGAGCTAACTTAGATTAGACGAGCTAATATGGCATCAGAGTCTGAACACTTGTATTGGGAATAACAAAGGAGGAGAAATAGTTGAAATCAGACAATAGTTATTGGAATGTGGAA
>NW_006399894.1:5162605-5164120 GCF_000299155.1 Elephantulus edwardii
AGTTTCTCCTGACCAATCCACATGTCCCACGTCTGTAAGCCCACACTGTCCTGTCTTCCTATTTACATGTTTGTATATAAGTGCACTGCAGATACCAATAAAATGTAACTGGAATGACTCTCTAATCCTCTCCTGGAGTGGTGCAGCTCCATCATGCTTACCCCTATCAGGGTGTTGCTGTTGTCAGTTGCTGGTAAACTGACAGCAACACATTCCACTATGCAGCCTTTGTCTTTGGACTCCTATCCTGAAAATAATACCTAATTATATATCCCTTTTAAACAGTTCTCTCCATCATCTGTTTCAATGCAGTATACATAATTTATCCCGTCTTTCTCAGTCTCCCTCCAACCCTAATGTCAGTCCCATTTTACAACTGTGGCACTATGTAGTTTTTGTAATTTGTGTTTTGTCTTTTTAAGCCACCCTTTGAAATCTGTTGTTAAACTCTCTTCTTCCTTCATCACTTTTCATTCATTTTGGCTTCTCTACATTGTAGAGAAATTTTCAGATATTCTTTTGATTGCCTTTTGAGTTTTTCTTTTCATTATTATCTTTTAATGACTTTTTACTTCTTTATTTATGATATCCATGATGTTAACCATTAACTTATCTGGTCTTTAGTCATTACTGTTCAATATGTCATATCTAGTTTTTAAATTATCTATAAATTCTATTTGGTAGGATGTATAGTTACATTTTTACTTTAATGGATTTTTAATATGTTTTTTCCAACTTCAAGTTGAAAAAAACAGTACTTGAACACTGAACTGTGATTGGTGATGCTGAATTTCTCTACAGTCTCTTTCTAGACATGTACTTAATCTGATTCTTGTGTATTTAATTGAACAAGACCTCTGAATACAATTACCAGTTATACTGTTGAAAAAGAAAAGACATTTCTAATTGATAATTAATATTACAAAATTATCATTTTATGGCCAATATTATGTCTAGCTTCAATGAAGGCTATATTTTTCAACTACCGATGTAGCATGAAGGCTATACTTTTCAACTACTGATGCATTGTTTCCAAATTTCATAATCTAGTCTCCAGTAAGTACTAGTGTACTTTCATGACATGTCTAATTAATTTCATACTATAGAAGTTGATGAAAATCTTCTATTTCTTCACATTTGATCATAATGTTTGTCTATTTGTTGTTGTGTTATGTAATATTAAGTCATCTTTAACGCATAATGATGTGATGTGCACTAACTCTGAACCTTAACTTATCCTGAGCCGGTCTCACCAATTCTGACTCACTTATCTCTATTGCTCCAGTTACTTTGTCAATCTATCTCATCCATGTTCTTTGTCTCCTTTGTTTTCCTTCCACCCTCCCAAGCATGATGTCCTTCTCCAAGGACTGGTCCCTCCTCACCATGTGCCCAAAATATGTGAGAGAGAACTTAAAAATCCTTGCCTCCATCAAGAAATTTGATTTTACCCTCTTTAAGATATAACTATTTGTTCTCCTGTGGTCTATGGCATGTTCTGTATTCTACTCCAGC
>NW_006399894.1:5164380-5166543 GCF_000299155.1 Elephantulus edwardii
ATTTTTATTCCCTCATTACTGGTATCAAGAGTGTTTATTGTGGAGCTTAGCAAGCTGAAATTTTTAACAACTTCTATTGTTTCTCCATCTACGATGGTGCTGCCAATTGGCCAAGTGGTGACAATCTTTGTCTTCTTGATGTTAAGCTTCAATCTATATTGGTGACTACAGTCCTTCACCATCTTCAACAAATGCTTCAGGTCCTCTTAAGTTTCAACAAAAAAAAAGTTGTATCATCTTTGTAATGCAGGTTGTTTATGAGGCTTCTTCCAATCCTGATGCCACACTTATTTGTCCATAAATTTAAAAAAATAGTCTTATTAACAGGTCTTCTTTGTATTGTTTTAGCTGTTGTGTACCAAACCAACCCAAAGCTTATCCTCTGGCAGGATTTCAGAAGCAGTGAATCCCACGGGAGAAGATTACCCATTCTTTTCCAGCATAGTGGCTGGAAGATTCTATCAGTATGCATTGAGGACTGCACCTCAACTTCTTGCCACTAACCCATATTATTCTGTCAGAAGAGACTTTGAATATTGTGACAGAGTGCCGAGAAGCCAACAAATAAATAGAAGAAATCAAGAAGTTAAAGAGCAGAATAGAAAATTTAAAAGAGCAGCACAGGAAAACAAAGTATTGAAATGTGCAAACAACTAAAATTTGAAAATCAAAAAAGGCCATGCTTGCTTGGCATTTCTTAAGCTGAAGGAACTAAAGAACAAATGTAATAATCTTCAAGTAAGAATAGGTAAGGTAGCTATGGGTAGAATATGGGATGAACCAAGAAGTATTAAAAGAAGATAAAAAGAATATACAGTCAGCCACTCTACCAAAAAGAATTGGATGACAGAGAAGAATTTAAAGAAATAACATATTATCAAGAGACAATGGTGATGAAACAAAATGTTCAGGCTGCTCTGAACAACTTGGCAAAAAACAAATCTCCAAGAACTTATTGAATACCAATTTACAAATTTCAACAAACAGATACTGTCCCAGACATGCTCACCAGGTTGTTCCAAGAAATCTGGAGAATAACTACCAGGCCAACTGACTGAAAGAGAGTCATATTTATTTCCATTCCAAACAAAGGTGACCAGACAGAGTGTGGAAATTATAGTACAATACACTAATGTCAAACACAAGTAAAATTCTGCTGAAGTTTATCCAGAAATGACTGAAAATAGTATATTGACAGAGGACTACAGTTTTGAAGGCGATGGTACTAGTGACTATTGACTATCATCAATGTTAGGTGGAGGATCTTGGTAGAGAACAGAGTACCAGAGGAATATCTGTGTTTCACTGACTATGCAAAGAGATTTGATTGTGTAGATCACAACAAATTGTGGCTAACCTTGAGGAGAATGGGAATCCCAGAACACCTGATTGTGCTTATGAGAAACTTATACTTGGACCATGAAGCAGTCCTCAGAACAGTGCAGGGAAACACTACATGGTCAAAAATCAGGAAGGGGTGGATCAGGAATGATGTTCCTGTCTCCATATCTTTTCAATCTATATGCAGAACAGATCATTCAGGGTGCTGGGCTTTATGAGGAGGAATGTGGCATCAGGATTGGAGGAAGACTCATCAACAATCTACGTTATGCAGATGACACAACCTTACTTGTTGAAAGTGAGGATGACCTGAAGCACTTGCTGCAGAATATCAAGGACTATAGTTTTCAATATAAATTGAAGCTCAAGATCAAGAAAACAAAGATTCCCCTCACTGGGCCAATTGGCATGACTGTTATAGGTGGGGAAAATTGAGCTTGTTAATAGTTACAGTTTGCTTGGCTCCACAGTCAACACTTTTGGCACCAGCAGTTAGGGGAAAAATAGGCAAATTGCATTAGGTAAATCTACAGTCAGGGATCTTTCCAGAGTACTGAGAAGCAATAATGTCAGTCTAGAGGCTAAGGTTTGCCAGACACAATCCATGGTCTTTGCAATTACTTGCTATGGGTCAGAGATCTGGACAATAACTAAGAAGGATAGAAGAATTGATGCCTTTGAGTTGTCATGCTGGAGAAGAGTCTTGAATTGACTGCCAAGAAAACAAAAAAGTTTGTCTTGGAAAGGGTGAAACTGGGTTTTTCCTTAAAGGCTAGGATTTTGAAGCTGTGTTTCATATACTTTGGGCATGTGGCCAAGAAG
>NW_006399894.1:5167133-5171640 GCF_000299155.1 Elephantulus edwardii
TGGAGAAGGTCACAGCACATCCCATGGACAGCCAAGAGAACAAACAGATATGTCTTGGAGATGGTGCAGCCAGAGTGTTCTTTGGAGGCTTGATGAGACTTCATTTCACATACTTTGGACATGTTGCTAAGAGGTGCATTTCTTGGAGAAGGACAAGATGTTGGGAAGGGTGGAAGAACATCCACTAAGTGGATTGACATGGTGACTGCTGCAATGGGATTTTGTATGTCAGGAAATGTGAGGATGGTGAATGATAGAACAGGGTTCAGATCTTTTGTTAATAGAGTCACTATGAGTCTTGCTCAACTCTATGACACCTAACAACAATAAGCCATCAGAGCTCCCTATACTCACCTAACACAAACAAACAAACAAGTAAACAAACAAAAAACCAACAAATCAAACCATTAACTCTATCAAATTAGGTCCTTGATAGTACAAGAGGAGACTACCTTAAGGTCTTATACACATCTTGTACTTGTTATATGCTGTTAAAAACATTATGACTCGTAGCAACCCTATGAATGATGGCTCTGAAGCTTGCCCTACCTGAGTCAGTCTCACCATTTATGATACACTTGACCTCATTTTCACAGTCACTATGGTGAATTCATCTTATAAAGAATCTTCCTCTCTTGTGTTGACCTGCCACTTGCAAGCGTAATGTCCTTTTTCAAGGATTGGCACATCCTGACATGTTTAGAGTATATGAGGCAGTTTCAAAATCCTTGCCTCTGAGAAGAAACCTAATTTCACCTTCTCCAGGACAGACCTGTTTGTTCTCTTGGTAGTTCACAGTATGTTCAATACTCTTGTACAGCATCACAACTACAAGGCATTGACTATTTTTCTGTCATTGTTAGTTATTATTCAGTTCTCAGATCCAAAGGAAACAAATGACAAGACAGTAGCCTGGATCAAGTATACAGTAGTCTGACTGACATCACTCTATCACTTTAGCAATCTAGAGAGGTCCTTGATAGCAGATTTTCCCAATGAAACTTGTCGTTTCCCCTTCTGACTGTTGGAGCCAAGGGTATTGGTTGTGGATCTTGAGCAAGATGAAATCTGCAACAACTTTGATCTTTCCTCCATCCATCATGATGTTGTCTATTGACCTGGTGGTGAGAAATTTTGTTTTCTGGATGTTGAAATGTAACTCATTGTGAAGGCTTCAGTCGTTTATCTTCAGTAGTACAACTTCTCCTCAGTTTCAGTGAGCAAAGTGATGTCACCTGTATAATGCAGTTTTGATGAGACTTTGATGATACTGATGTCACATTCTTCTTCATAAAGTTTAATCTCTTGAATGATCTGTTAAGCACATAAGCTGAAAAGGTACAGATAAAGGGCATATCCCTGACGCACTCAATTCCTTTCCCCTGCTCTGTTAGGACTACAATGTCTTGGTCTAGATATAAGTTTTGCATGAGCATAATAAAATATTCTGGGATTCTCATTTTTCTCAGTGTTAGCCACAATTTCTTTTTATCAACACATTCATACGTCTTTGCATACTTGATAAAACACGAATAGACGTCATTCTAGTCTATTTCTTGCAGTTCTCTGCTGATGTACTATTCTAGTCATTTTAGGACAATTTTCACCAAGATTTTACTTGCATGTGATACTAGTGATATTATTCAATAATTTCCACATTTTGTTGGTCACCTTTTTGGAGAGAATGGGCTAATAAACATAGATATGAATTTACAAAGGAAAAGATTCAAATTTTCATTAACTACAGGGACCAGGAAAGCACAAGTTCAGAAAGTGAATTGTTGTTGTTGTTATGTGCTGTCGAGTCACTTGTGACTCATAGTGACCCAGTGTACAACAGCCCTAAACCCTGCTCTGTCCTGGGCCAATGTCACTGTCTCCAACACACTCTCTCAGATTACCCCAGTCACTGAATCAATTCACCTCATAGAGGGTCTTCCCTTCCTGCACTGTCCCTCCACTCTCCCAAGCATGACTTCCCTCACCAAGGACTGGTAACTCCCTCCTTGCAACATGTCTAAAGTATGTCAGACAAAGCCTCAGAATCCTTGACTCCAAGGAGCATCCTGGTTTAACACTCTCCAGAATGAACCTGTTCATTTTCTTAGCAGTCCATGGTACATTCAATACTCTTCTCCAGCACCACAGCTCCTCCCTAGTCATTGTCCAACTCTCTGGGGCATAGGAAGTGATTGCAAAAACTAAGGCTTGTATAAGGCACACCTTAGTCTCCGGAGTGAAATCATTACTCTTCAGTATTTTGGAAAAGTCCCTAACAGCAGACTTTCCCATCACAATACATCTTTTAATTTCCTGGATACTGGCGCCAAGAGTGTTGACAGTGGAGCCAAGCAAACTAAAGCTCTGAACAATCTCATTCTCTTCATCATCCATCCTGATGCTGCCAATTGGTCCAGTGGTGAGAATCTTTGTCTCCTTGAAATTGAACCTTAATCTGTATTGAAGGCTGCAGTCCTTGACCCTCTGCAGCAAGCTCTTCAGGTCTTCCTCAGTTTCAGCAAGCAGGGTTATGTCATCTGCATAACACACTGCTGATGGAAAAATGTTGCTTGTTGTTGTTATTGGGTGCTGTTGAGTCAAGTATGACTCACAACCACCCTATGAACAACAGATTGAATCCTGTCCTACATTGTGCCATCTTTGTAATCTTTGGCACCCTTGAACCCATTACTACAGTCCCTGTGTCAGCCCATCTCATTGAGGATCTTTCTCTTTTTTGCTGATCCTCCACCTTTTCGAGAATGGTATACCCTCTGCTGGCAAACCACCCCAGGTATATGAGATAGAGCTTTATCATCTTGCCTCCAAGGATCTTTCCAGTTGCACTCTATCTAAAACATATCTATTTGTTCTTTTTGAAGTCCATGTTCTCAAATTATCTATTTGCTCTTTTGGTAGTTCATGTTCTTCATGGCAGTCCAGGTTGGAGAAGAGTATTCAGTACTTTTCTCCAACACCACCATTAAAAGACATAATTTTTTTCCTTGTTATCCTTATTCACTCTCCAGTTTTCAGATGCATAGCAAGTGATTGAAAATGTCATGGGCTGGATCAGGTGCATGCTGGTGTTTAAACTGACATCTTTACTTCTTAGTTATTTGGAAAAGTCCCAGACAGCAGAATTTCCCATTAGAATAAATCTCTTGATATCCTGACTCCTGGTACCAAGGGTTTTGATTGTTGATACAAATAAGATCAAATCATTAACAGCTTAAATAGTCTATCTATCACAATGTTGCCTATTGGTCCTTGAACACAATGCTTGGAAAGATGGAGAGAGGGTCGGTGAAAAAGAGAAAGATCCTCAATGAAATGGTTTGATACAGTGACTGCTACAATGAGCTCAAATGTGGCAGAGATGCTGAGGATGGCACAGGATAGGAGAGGGTTAAGATCTGTTGTTTATAGAGTTACTAAGAGTCATACTTGACTTGAAGGTACCTAACAATGATGAATAATGTTGTTATGTGCCATCAAGTCTCTTGCAACCCAAACCTACAATGCATAGAATTACATTAACAACAAAAATACAAGCTGAGAGTAAAATAAAAGCATATTCAGGAATCAGATATAAAGATTACCCAGTGTGTCATGCTAGCAAGATTACTGGTAATCCATTGAAATTCTAACACACACACACACATACACACACACACACACACACACACACCAATAACAACAACAACAATGAAAAACATAACATGATAAAAGATATAACATTTATTGGAAATAATTTCCTAGATCTGAAAGGTATGGAAACCATATTGAGCTCCTAGGAATATGAATGAATGGAAGATATCATTATTAAGTTTCAGGAAAACATGAATAATGAGAATGACCTACATGCTTGCAGAATCTGAACCAAAGGGAGGAACAAAGTCATTCACAAAAACATTAATTTGACTAAGAAATTTATCATGAACAAAAGATTAGGATACAATAAAATGAGACCCTCAACATAGAAAGAATAAAAATGATAATTTTATTCCCAGACTGATAGTGAAGTGTGAAAGCATTTCAGATCAGCAAACACTCAAAAATGTAATCTATGTGAGTCGAGGTTAGTAAGGAATAAATTAAACCAGGAAGATGTGTCTCTATAGCTTTAGAATGGCAGTTGTATATCTCACTCATTGCAGTCAGACTCATAACTGACCCTCCAGTGGCTGTTAACCACGTGAAAGCGATTGCTCATCTTTCTCCCAAACAGCAGCTGTGAATTTAAACCACTGGTGAAATGCCTCGGAAAAAAAAATTGAAAAGACTATGCTTTGTCAATTAAGAAACCAAAAAATATGTTATGTTATGTTGTGTTATGTTATGTTATGTTATGTTATGTTATGTTATGTTATGTTATGTTATGTTATGTTATGTTGTGTTATGTTATGTTGGGGAAATCTTATCAAGGACCTTTCCAGAGTTCTAAAGAGCAAGGTTGTCAATTAAAAAACGAAGGTGGACAATGAATGAGGATAACAAAAAAAAA
>NW_006399894.1:5172165-5172809 GCF_000299155.1 Elephantulus edwardii
CTGTTCCAAGTATGATGTCCTTCTCCAAGGATCAGTCCCTTCTGGCCATATTCTCAAACTTAGCAAGACTGAGATTCAAAATTCTAGCCTCCAAGGAGAAACTTTGTTTCACTCTCTCCAAGACAGAACTGTTGTTTTTTCAGTAGTGCATGACATGCTCAAGATTCTTCTCCAGCACCACAACTCAAAGGACAAAATTCTTCTGTCAACCATAAAAGTTCTTATCTCTTCGACTGATCCTCAATTTTTTCAAGTAGTATGTCCCAAAAGTGCCTGAATTACAATGAGAGTACAATTCCTATTAAGAATTAAGAAATACCACTATATATCTAATGGAATTCTGAAAATTACAACAGGTTAATATAGGTAGATTCACACACTCAAACGCCTTTGCATAGTTGGTAAATCTCAAATAGCTATGCTTCTGGTATTCCTTACTTTCAGCCAGGATCCACTTGACCTTATCAATGATGTTTATGGTTCCACAGACTCTTCTAAATTCCTCTTGAACTTCTGGAAATTCTCTATCGTTGCATTGTTCAGCTATTTTTGAATGATCTTCAGCAGTCTTTTGTTGGCATCCGATATCAATGATATTGTTCAATAATTTCCACACTCAGTTGGATTACCCATCTTGGGAATAG
>NW_006399894.1:5174689-5176205 GCF_000299155.1 Elephantulus edwardii
GTTTCCAATACTTTGGACACATTGTTCAGAGGTGCTATTCCTCGGAGAAGGATATGATATTGGAAAAGGTGGAGGGTTGGCAAAGGAGAGGAAGACCCTTAACCAGGTGGATTGACAGGGTGACTACTGTAATGGGCTCTTGAAGTGTCAGGAAGTGTAGGATGGAGCAGGACAGGACTGGTTTCAGATCTTTTGTTCAGAGAGTCGCTATGAGTCGCATTATACTAGATGACACCTAACAGCAACAACGTATAGGCAGATAATGATACATACAGAGCTGCGAAAATTGGATTTTTACTTTCTGCCAGATTGGCACAGTCTGTAGACTCTGGCAAACAGCATCCATAGCAGTAATAGTCAAGAAATCAGAAGACAGATTTTGCAAAATCTGAGGTCACAGACTTCAAATTATTAAAGACCAAGAATATAAGTTCAAAAACTAAAGTGTACCTGATAAGCCATTGTATTTTCAGTGGCATTATATGTATCTTAAAGGTGAGTAATGAGTAAGGAATACTAAATAAATATTAATATCTTTAACTTGAAGTATTAATGAAGAATCTTGAATATTCCATGGACTTCTGAAAGAACAGACGTATCTGTTTTGGAGGAAGTGCAACCAGGATACTTCTTGGAAGCAAAAATGATGAAACTCTGTATAATATCCCTTGGTCATGTTGTTAGGAAGGGCCAGGCCTTAAGGAAGGTTAGAGAAAGAAGGGAACATGTGATAGACCGTTACCCTATCGAGTGCCATCTTCACCATCTGTGTCCTATTCCATTGTGGTGTGGTAGTCACTGCATCAAGCCTTCCTCTTTAACTTATCCTGTATCTTTTATCAATTCATCTCAACAAGATGAATTGACACAGTGACTGTAATAAAAAGGCTCCAGCATATCACAGTGAAATTGATTTAAGATGAGGCAAAATTCAGATATGTTGTACATAGAGTTTCGGTGAGTCATCTTTCATTCAATGGCATGTAACAACAGGAACAATATGGGCTTTTTCTTTACCGGGAGAAGTAGCCATTTAGCTCTTATTTTAGGAATTTAGGCTAGATTTTTCTGAAGAAACTGTAACACTCTTCCTTGAGTTAGTTTCTTTGCAGCACATTGTCACAGTACCATTTATTTGTTTTTCTTCTGGACTCGTGTCAGCAAGGCTCGGAGTGAGGCACAAAATGTGACTCTTGAGGAAGTACACAATACTAAAATACTGCATGACATTTCTAATTTATACAAATAAAAATGAGACTATGTTTGATACTGGAAATGTTGATGGTGTAGTATTCACGGAGCTATAATGCAAGCTCAAAAGCTATAAGGCTATACAACATAACATAAAAGCCTTGGGATATCCAAAAACTTCTCCAACAGGGTGAAAAGGGAAGCCACAAACTGGGAAAAAAATATTTGGTAGTAACATATCAGATAAGGGACTTATATCCAGAATTTATGAAATACTCGAGCAACACAACAAGATAAAGGTAAATAATCCAATAGAAAAATGGGC
>NW_006399894.1:5196821-5197381 GCF_000299155.1 Elephantulus edwardii
CAAGGTTCTGTCATCTACATAACATTGATTATTGATGAGTCTTCCTCCAATTCTGATGCTACATTCTTCTCTCATAAAGTCCAGCCTCCTAAACGATCTGTTCCACATATAGAATGAAAATGTATGGAGACTGGACTCATCCTTGACACACTCCTTTCCTGATTTTGAACCATGCAGTTTTCCCTTCCTCTGTTATGATGACTGCTTCCTGTTTCAAATATAGGTTTTACATGAGCACAACTAAGTGTATTACATTCATAACAACAAACAATGACAAAAAGTAAAATTGTAAATAGTATGGATGTGTGATTGGAGGATCATGTTGAATTTATATTTTTGTTATTTATTTCTTAAGTCCTCAATAGCATATAATTCTTTAAATTGAAATAATTTTCTTATACTTAAATATTACATATATGCACTATATTATACTCATAAGTTCTTATTTGGCATTGACAGATCATTTAGGGTAGAGCAAAACAAAGACACCATTCTAATGCCATTGTTAACAAGTATTTATTAATCACAGAATAAGTAGTACAGGAATGAATAGAAAAAAA
>NW_006399894.1:5201007-5204665 GCF_000299155.1 Elephantulus edwardii
TGAGATGGATTGATTCGGTGACTGGGGTAATCGGGATGGGTGTGTCAGAGGCAGTGCGGTTGGCACAGGACAGAGCAGGGTTTAGGGCTGTTGTGCATAGGGTCACTATGAGTCGCAAATGACTTGACGGCACATAAGAACAACAACAACAAGGATGATGTAGTTCAATTCACTAAAGGCATTTGACTGTGTGGTTCATAACAAACTGAGAAGAATGGGAATCCCAGAATACTTGATCATGCCCATGTGAAACCTGTACTTGGACCAAGAGGCAGTCGTCAGAACAGAGCAGGGAAACACTGCATCGTTCAAAATTGGGAAAGGTGTATGCCATCAGAAGAATCCAGAATTATTGCAATGATGAAACAGCCCATCATTCTTTACCCAAATAAGACAAAAAAAGAAATGTCTTGGTGTATTCAAGGACAATTATCTCATAAAACAGATACTTTAAGATGTGTTCAATTGTAGCGAAAATCTGTTAGCACTTATGAAAAAGCTGAGTGTGGAGAAACTTACTGTACACAAACACTTGTTTGTATTAGGTATAATTGTTGATCACCTTCAAGTTGAGTATGACTTATAGCGACCCTATGAATAAAAGGCCTGAAGCCCCTCTACAACTATTGACATTTATCAAAGTTCATGGAGTTTCCAGAGGCATGTTATTTAGTAAGATGATGCCACTCCTGCTTAATGATATAAATATTAATAAAATTATACTTATAATAAATCAATTATATATCTTTGATATTTCATTTCAATTCTTGGACACATCTATCAACAGGCATCGATATTGTTATTACATGTCATAGATTTAATTCTTATTCATATTGATCCTTTTTGTTGTTATTACTCATGAATCACACCAAACCTATGTACAACAGATCTTAATCCTGTCCTTTTGTGTCCATTCTCAAAATCACTGATACACTTAAGCCCACTTCTGCAGTCACTGTGTCAATCCACCTATTTGAGGATCTTCCTCTCTTTCTCAGTCTCTCCATCTTTACAAGCATGATGGTCCTCTCCAAGGACTAGCCTTTCTCCATGTGGTTTCCAAAACAGTAATCTTGATGGATGCGGAATATCATATCTCTTTATTGCAGAGCAGCTGGTGTATTTGGACTGCCCAGATAGCAGCTAAACAGTTAACACTACACAATCAGTGCTCCTAATATGTATTTAATACATTAATGATCATTGAAGGATTAGAAAGTAAAGATTCAGCTATTCTTTATCAAAAGTACTTTTTTGTTTTGTGTTTGTGCACTTTGTGTTTTTTGCAATCTCTTTTTTTAAAAGAACTTTTCAATATGAGTCAGTTTAAAAAATATTTTTTACAGGTACATAAGATTTCATCAAGCTTTTCTAAGATAATATTGCTATAGAATAATGTAGCCATCATCTGTTTATTTCATTTTCTATCACTGTACCATTAGGCAACATCATGATAAATGAGAAAAGATTGAAGTCATTACCAATTTCTTTTGACTTGAATTTATAACTAACATCCATGGTAGCAGCAGACAAGAAATTAAGAGAAAAATATTAAACAAACAAACAAAAAATACCCCATGTTGTTTAGACTGACTTACTGTCAAGAACTTTTGCAAAGTTCTAAAGGGCAAGAAAGTTATTTAAAGACTAAAGTGAGCATGATCCAAGCCAGAGTATTTTAAAAAACTTCCTATACATCTGAAAATTGGATAATGAATAAAGATAACAGACAAAGAATCAATGCCTTTATTTTGTGGTGTTGGTTAAAGAGTATTGAATATACCACAAACTCCCAAAAGAACAAACTAATCTATCATGAAGAAAGTGAAGTGAGAGGAAAAGATGGAGAAACTTCATTGCATTTGCTTGGTCCTATTTTCAGGAAGAACAAGTCCTTGGACAGAGATATCACACTGGAAAAGATAGAGGGTCAGTGAATGACATGGAGTCTATATGATGAATTAACGCAGTGAATACTACAATGGGTTTGATCATGACAGAGACCATGAGGTTGGCGTAGGACAGGACAAGGTTCAAGCCTCTTGTTCATAGAGTCACTATGAGTTGTAGTTGACCCAGCGGCACCTAACAACAACAATATTATGAATAACAGTAAGGCAGAATTCATATCACATATGCTTTTAAAACTTTTCTTGATGTATTTCATGATGACAAAATTTCCGGAAATAGGATTTTAGCTTGGCAGTGGAAATAGAGAAGATGGAGAAACAAAATAATGAACAACAACAACAACAACAAATACATGAACCATTATTTTCAATCAGTTTCTTTCTTTTACTCCAAACTTTAATGCTGATGAAAGTTTCTCAAAAGTTCAATGCAGAAAGTGTTTCAGATTAAAAGCAGAGGTATAAATTACATTGTAAAATATTTATTGAACACTTAATATATACCTCTCTTTTATCACTTTTTTATTTTATTTTATTATTTTTTATATGTGTGTACCATCAAATCGGATCTGACTGGTACAGGAGGAGATTGCGCCTCCTTCTCCAGCAGAGCATCTGGAGGATTTGAACTGTGTATCTCTGGGATTTCAGTGCAGCTTCTTGCCTCTAGGCCACCAGAGCTCCCTCTCTTTTAGTCAAGCTAATTCATAGCTGGTCCTCCTACAGGTTTTTAGAAGGCTGTAAATTTAAAGAGAGAAGGTTGTCCACGTTTCTTCTGTGGAACTTCTGGTGGATTAAAACCACCATTCGGGTATCACTTTTGGCTTAGCAGTGCAATTCACCATAGATTACATCACCAGAACATGTACCTCTTTTAAATTGTTTGGGGATTAGTAATTAAACATAGTTGTCAGAGTATTTTAGTCATGAATCTTAATATCCTAGATTTTAATATCAGATATCATTGATAGAAAAATTCTAAAACACAAAAGATTGGTCCTGTAAAAGTAAAGCATTCAAGTAATAAAAAAGTGAGATAATAAATTGAATCCTAACAAAAGGTTAATGTATGATAGATATAATAATGATTGAAATAATTTTATAATGCCTTTTACAGTTTCAGTCCCATTTGCTTTACAAAACTCCAATTCATCTATCCATTTGAGGCCTATTGCCAGTTTCCTGAACCTTACCAGACTAGGTCATGATTCTTGGTTATATACTATCATTTTACTATGCCCTTTTCTCTTCTAAAGCCTTAGTTTGTGATAGCACTTTCATTACTGATTAAATACTGGCTTTTCATACTTTGGTGTCGTGCCAGATACGTAGTTTGATCGCATTAGAAATGTGATCATTAATAGTTTCATTGAAGGAAGAGAAAAAAAACCAAAAACTGGAAGAGTTAGAAAATGTTTGTTGAAGAAATAAGACATATGACAGTACTTGAAGAATTGATAGTTTGAATACAAGGAAAGGGTTTCTGGTTGTTGTTGTTATGTGCCATCCAGTCATTTGCTACTCATAGTGACCCTAGGTACAAGAGCCCTAAATGCCATTTTATCCTGTGCCAAACTCACTGTCTCAAACACATTCATTCCCACCACTCCACTCACAGAATCGATCCATCTCATCGAAGGTGTTCCTCTCCTGTGCCACCCCTCCACTCTCCCAAACATGATGTCCCTCTCCAAGGACCAGTCCCTCCTTGCAACATGCCCAAAGTATGTCAGATGAAGCTTCAGAAT
>NW_006399894.1:5204765-5208965 GCF_000299155.1 Elephantulus edwardii
CCCTCTCCAAGGACCAGTCCCTCCTTGCAACATGCCCAAAGTATGTCAGATGAAGCTTCAGAATCCTTGACTCCAAGGAGCATTCTGGCTTCATCCTCTCCAGGACAAACCTGTTTGTTCTCTTAGCAGTCCATGGTATATTCAACACTCTCCTCCATCACCACAGCTCAAAGGCATCAATTCTCCTTCTATCATCCCTATTCACTATTTAAAAAATAAAAAATAAAAAAAAGTCTTTGGCTAAGATTTCTAGCCATGATAGCATTATGACTATCATTGTTGGGAAACTGGAATTTAAACTAAGATATAATTTCCTGAATTTATGGAAAATTTACCATCTTGGTTAAATTATGGAAAGATAAGATACCGGATTTGAGAAAACTCATTAACAACTTATATGCAAAAGACATAATCTTTCTTTCAAATAACAAAGACTTGAAACACAAAGGAAGCTTAGAGATCAACACTTTCAGTAAGGATTATATGTCATGCAAAAAAACAAAACAATCCCCACTAAAAATAACCCCAAAAACCAAAAACAAAAAACAACAACAACAACAAAAAACCCCAAAACAACCAAAATTCCCACAACTGGATACCTAAATATGATAAATGGAGAAAAGGTTAAAGTTGTCAAATACTGCACTTTATTTTGATTTAAAATCAACAGCCAAAAAAGAAGAAGTCAAGCCGTCAAATGACATATTGCAAAGCGCTAACAACTGTTAGCAAGGACTTCTTTAAAGAATGAATATGTACAAAAGTAAAACAAATGCACTGGGGAAGGGGAAGAGAGGAAGGGAGAGGGGGTAAGAATGTGAAACAATGAATGAATGAAAATCAAACTTTTCTGTAAACTTTCGTTGAAATAAAAAAAATATGAAAAATACTAAATAATAATGATGTAACTTTAAGGTCTAATATGTTTCACATGCCCCTTCAAAAAAAGAAATAAAAGTAGAGACAACTTCAAAATCTTTATTTTGCTCAAATGTATGATCTTTCATTATAAAAGAATATAAACTGTATTTAAAGAATAAATTTATCATTATGGTAATATTTTCATCTGTTTCTAAGTCTCTACTGTGTACTAGATGTGCTATCAATCACATTTCATCATTTATCTCATTTAATTTTCAAAACATCTCTGCATAAATATAGGAGGTGACTCACTTCATTTCACCTCAGAATTTGAATGAATTGATTTTCACTTTGATAAACTGAAATCTCACAATATCCAATGAGAATACACAATGCAATCTGAGTTTGTTCTCAAGTGTTCAGTATTTTAAAAGTCTTGTTTGTATTATTAAACAATTTCAAAATCCTATTAAAAGAAAAAACAAGCAATTAAAGGAAAATATATTCTTGCCACATGCCACTCTCCTTATTTGTTCAACATATTTATCTATAATTAAAATGGTATAAAGGGAACTCTGTAAATAACCAGTTATTCTTTCTGATGTGAAAACAGTTTTCTTGTTCTTGTGTACAGGAAGTTGTTGTTGTTGTTTATTGTTGTTATGTGCCTTTGAGTCTCTTGAAACTCATAACAACCCTATTTACAAGAGCCCTAAACGCCACTCTATCCTGTGCCAACTTGGCCATCTCCGACACTTTCATTCCCACCACCCCAATCACAGAATCGATCCATCTCCCATTGAGGCTTTTCCTCTCCTGAGCCGCCCCTCCACTCTGCCAAAAATTATGTCCCTCTCCAAGGACTAGTCCCTCCTTGCAAAATGCCCAAAATATGTCTGACAAAGCTTCAGAATCCTTGACACCATTGAACATTCTGGCTTCATTCTCTACAGGACAAACCTGCTTGTTCTCCTAGCAGTCCATGGTATATTCAACACTCTTCTAAAGCACCACAGCTTAAAGGCATCAATTCTCTTTCTATCATCCCTAGTCACTGTCCAACTCTCTGATGCGTAACACTCAATCGAGAAGACCATAGCCTGGATCAGGCACACCTTAGTCTCCAACTTGATTTCATGGCTCTTCAGCACTCTTGAGAGGTCCCTCACAGCTGACTTTCCCAAGGTAATTCATCTCCTGATTTCCTGGCTGCTGGTACCAAGATTGTTGACTGTGGAGCCAAGTAAACTAAACCTATTAACTATCTCAATGTCCTCACCATCCATCCTGATGCTGCCAATTGGCCCAGTGGTGAAAATCCTTGTTCTTGATGTTGAGCTTCAATCCATATAGGAGGCTACAGTTCTTGACCTTCTGCAGCAAGCGCTTTAGGTCCTTGTCAGTTTCAGAAAGCAGGGTTGCATCATCTGCATAGTGTAAGTTGTTGATGACTCCTCCACCAATCCTGATGCCATGTTCCTCCTCGTAGAGCCCAGCATCTCAGATGATCTGTCTGCATACAGATTGAAATGGTATGGAGACAAAATACATCCCTGAAGGACCCCCTTCTTGATTTTCAACCATGTAGTGTCTCCTTGCTCTGTTCTGATGACGGCCTTTTGGTCCAAGTATAGGTTTTGCATAAGCACAATCAAATGCTCTGGGATTCCCATTTTTCTCAGAGTCAGCCATAGCTTGTTGTGATCCACACCATCAAAAGCCTTTGCATAGTCAATGAAGCACAGATAGACATTCCTCTACTATTCTCTGCTTTCTGTCAAGATCCATCTAACATTAGCTATGGTATCAGTTATACTGTCCCTAGTAACACGGCCTCTTCTACATAGAAAGTTACAACAGAAAATATCCTCTTTGTTCACATCTGATTTTCTAATGATTATCTGCATAGCTGGAAGACCACTGGAATCATTATATTTAAAACCGTATGATATTGTTTATTTCTACAGTATAGGGTAGGGTTCAGGTGACTTTTTGTGGGATTGCTATGAGTCGTCTTGACTCCAAGGCACTTAAGAATGACAATAACATGATGGTATAAGGCTTACCTTATTTGCAGAAGAAAAATATCATAATATATATGTCATGTAAGTATAAATTCATTTTCAATTAAATTGTAATATTAATGGTATCATCGGAAGGCTGCATTATTTAATATTTCAGTAATGGAGGTTACAGGACAATCAAAATCATTAGAATGTATCATAAATATGAACTTGACCACAAAATGTATGATAGTAAATATAAAATATCTTGACGTTTTAAAATCTTAAATTGATAAAGCCATCAGCTAGTGTTATTTTTCACAGGTGCATATTTTAAAAAATCAAGCCATAACTACTATCACAAAGTCAATACTGACACCTAGAAATACTACACTACAGAATATGATTGCACTATATATTTTCTAGTCTGTAATCTCACTGAATGGTTAAGCTAGTCCATAGAGGGTTGTTCAACAATTCAATGGCTACTCCTTTCTGATGTTTCAAATTTACCAGTGGCTTCTGAGGAAAAATATGAGCAATCCCATCCATTAGATTTACAGCATCAGAAACCCAGTGGAAGGTCAGCTATAAATTAATTCTGAATAAACTGCAATGAAAGAGTTATTTGTTGCAGAAAGTTTTTTCATTTTCTTCCAAAGAGTATCTGTTGAATTCCAAATTTTTATTTGATGCTTTAACCATACACCATTAAAATAAATATTTATATTTGAGTAAAGAAGTATTGACAAATAATGATTTTTATAATACAGAAAAAAGTATTTGATCCGCATTAATATCAAACATTCTTGCTATACATGTGTCATAATTATAGGACTGTTATATATGTTGAATATGAGTCGTTATAAAATAGATACTTTTTCTGATCATGACCACGTTTTCTACCTGAATGTAGTAGTATTGCAAACTCAAAGGTATCATTTCACTGGTAGTTTGAATCCACCAAGAACTCTGCACAAGAAAGACGAGGAATTTTTTCTAATGTGACTATGTTGTTTTTTATTGTTATGTATTGCCGAGTCGCTTATAGCGACTCTATGTACAATAGCCCTAAAACTTGCCCTAACCTGTGCCAACTTCACAGCCTTTGACATGTTGTTGTTGTTTGTTGTTATGTGCCGTCGAGTTGTTTCCGACTCATAGCGACCCTATGAACAACAGCCCTAAACCCTGCTCTATCCTGCGCCAACCGCACCACCCCTGACGCACCCATCCCGATTACCCCAGTCACCTAATCAATCCATCTCATAGAGGGTCTTCCCCTCCTGCGTTGTCTCTCAACACTCCCAAGCATGATGTCCCTCTCCAAGGACCC
>NW_006399894.1:5236153-5257428 GCF_000299155.1 Elephantulus edwardii
AAAAAAAAATGCAAAAACCCCCCCAACATATTGCAATGGGAAAGTCTGCTTTTAGGGACCTCTCCAGGGTACTGAAGTGCAATGGTGTCACTCTGGAGACTAAGGTGTGTTGGATACAGGCTACTGTCTTTGCAATCACTTGTTATGCTTCAGAGAGTTGTACAATGACTAGGGAGGATAGAAGGAGAATTTATTCCTTTGAACTTTGGTGTTGGAGAAGAGTATTGAGGGTACACCATGGACTGCTAGGAAAACAAAGAGATTCATTCTGGAGAGGGTTAAACCAGGCTGGTCCTTGGAGGTAAGGATTCTATGGCTTTGTCTGACATACTTTGGACATGTTGTAAGGAGGGACAGGTCCTTGGAGAGGGAAATCATGCTTGATAGGGCGGAGGGACAGCACAGGAGGGGAAGACCCTCTATGAGGTGGATTGATTCAGTGACTGGGGTAATCATGTTGGATGTGTCAAAGGTAGTGCGATTGGCACAGGACAGAGCAGAGTTTAGGGCTGTTGTACAGAGGGTGACTATAAGTAGCAAGTGACTCGATGGCACATAACAACAAAAACTTGATGTAGTGCTAGAGTATTTTATAAATTCTAGCTACAAGTCCCTTGTCAGACATGTCATTACCAAATATTTTTCCCAATCTGTGGCTTCCCTTTTTACCCTGTTGGAGAAGTTTTTGGATGTGCATAGAGATTTGATTCTTAGAAGGTCCTATGCATTTATTTTATCTTCTGGTTGTAGATTTTCCAGGATGCTTGGAAGACTGTTTATGTTGTGTATTAGGACTTCTGGAGTTCTTCTAAGCTTTTCTTTAATAAAGTTTATAGTCCTTGGTTTTAGTCCTAGGTCCATGATCCACTTTGAATTGGTTTTTTATGTGTGTGTGGAGTGAGGTGTGGATCTTGCTTAAGTCTTCTGCAGGTAGTTTTCCAATTTTGCTGGCACTATTTGCTAAAAAGGCTATTGTTTCCCCATTTAACTGATTTCATCTCCTTGTCAAAAATCAGTTGACCATAGGTAGATGGGCTGATTTCTGGCTTCTTAATTCTATTTCATTAATCAATGTGTCTGTCATTGTACCAGTACCACGCTGTCTTGACCACCATGGCAGTGTAGTAGGATTTGAAATCAGGGAATGAGATGCCTCCTACCTTGTTTCCCTTTTTAAGGAGTACTTTGCTTATTCTGGACCTCTTGCCATTCTAAATGAAATTGGAGAGTGCCTTTTTGATCTTGTTGAAGAGTGGAATTGTTATTTGTATTGGGATTGCATTGAACTTGTGAATTCTCTTTGATAGTATTGTCATTTTCACATTACTGAGACTTCCTTTCCTTGAACATGGCACGTTGTTCCATTTCTTTACATTTTATTAGGTCTGACAGAAATGTTCTGTAGTTTTCTTTGTACAGGTCTTTTGTTTTCTCATTACATTCACTCCCAAGTATTTCAATTTGTGCTCGGCTATTATAAATGTTATTGCTTTTTTAGTTTCCTTCACTGAGTTTTTTGGTTACTGTAGAGGAATCACAGTGAATTTTTGGATACTGATATTGTATTCTGCAACTCTACTAAACTGGTCCACTAGCTCTAACGGAGTTTTTGTTTGGTTTTTTGTTTGCTGTTGGTTTTTGGTCATTGGGGTTTTCTGTGTACATTATCATGTCAGCTATTCTACTAACACAGGAAATTAGAAGTGAGACACAAACTGAGATTTGAACACCAGTGTTTATAACAGCATTATTCACTATCACAAGAACATGGAAAGAGCCCACAACCTTTAAATTTTTAGAATGTCTTAGAAAGTCCCTTTCATTAGTTTTATCCTCTCCAGATTATGCATTTCTGAATGTATTTGGCAGTCTCTTTACACCATAAATAGGTCTTCTAAGCTTGGTCCAAGTTCACCTCTTATGGACTCTATGCTTTTGTGCTATACTCCCAGTTCTCCTATCCATCTTGAGTTGATTTTTGTGTACGATGTGAGATGTGGATCCTGTTTAAGCTTCCTGCAGATAGCATTTCAGTTTTGCCTGCATCATTTGTTGAAGAGATTGTTGAATGCATTGAGAAATCTATTTACATTTATGCAATGGAATACTATGAAGCACTCAAGAGCAATGATATGGAAAAATACTATATAACTTGGAAGAGGCTGGACAGCATTATGCCAAGTGAACTAAATGCAGTCTCATAAGGACAAATATTGTATAAAATGTTGTAAAAAAGAAAGAATAACTATTAAAACATGTATGGGAACTCAATGGAGGGAGGGCTGAGGACGGTTAGGGGAGAAACTGCAGGGTTGCACAGCCTGGTGGGTGGAGAGAAGAAGGGAAGGAAATTGAAACCATCTGGGTGAAAAGACAGGGCAATAATGGGCATATTCCAGTACTGATTGATCTCATAAAACATAAAGCATGAGAACACAATGTAAATAAAGGACAGTGTGAAAAACAATATATACAAACTTTGTAAGCAAATCAATAAAAAAATCCAAAAACAAACCAGACAGATGGGGAGGGGAGGCGGGAAATACTAGTCCCTCCAGAATACATGCCCAAAATATTTCAGATGGAGCCTCAAAATCCTTATATCCAAGGAGTTGCTCAGTTTCACCCTCTCCAGGACGGAATTGTGTGGTCTTTTGGCAGTATGTTCAATACTCTTCTCCAGCACCACAACTCAAAGAAATAGTTTTTTTTTTGTAATCCTTGATCATTGTGCCCTTCTCTGATGCATAGCTCGTAATTGTGAAGACCATGGTCTGTATCAGGTGCACCTTAGTCTCTAGACTGACATTCTTGCTCATCATCAGATTTTCCTAGTACAATTAATTTTTTTTATTTGCTATCTCCTGGTGCCAAGAGTGATGATTGTTTAACGAAGGAAGCAGAAATTGTTAACAACCTCAATCTCTTCTCCATCTATCATGATATTGTCAATTGGTCTAGTGGTACAAATCCTTGTTTTCTTGTTGTTGAGCTTCAATCTATATAGCAAAATACAGTCCTTGACCTTCTGAAGCCAATGCTTCAGGCCTTCATCAGCTTCAGCAAGTAAGGTTGTGTTTTCTGCATAAAACAAGTTGTTGATGAGTCTCCCTCCAATTCTGATACCATATTCCTCCTCCTAAAGTCCAGCCTCTTGAATGATCTGTTCTACATTGATTGAAAAGTTATGGAAACAGGACACATCACTGATGCAATCATTCTCTGACTTAATGTTTGCCAACAGAGAAGGCTTTAAATGCTATACTCAACTAATGTTGTTACAATATTTTTGTTTTGTACAGTCAAATAAAAAAGGATTCTGTCTCAGATCTAATTCTCCAGCAGTTTTTCCGAGACAGAAATTCTCACAAGAGGAGTTTGACCATCTATCTTGCAAGTCGCAGCTTGAAGCACTGCCTTTGCCTTTGGGTTGACAGTTTAACTCTTTACCATTAAGTCATCATCGTAGTATTAATTGTTGTTATTGTTGCATGCTGTCAAGTTAGAATCAACTCCTAGCTGACCCTCCAGTGGGCTTTCAGAGGCAGTAAATTGCATGGGACAAGATTGTCCATCTTCTTCCAGTGGGGCAACTGTTGGATTTGAACTGTGTTCTTTGAATTGGCAGCACAACTCCTCAGCACTAAGCCACCAAAACTCCCTAGAGAGTTAATAGTAGAACAATATTGTCATGGTGTTATTTATGTTGGCTAGCAAGATATTTCCTAAAAAGTGAAATTTTATGGTTTTTCTTTAATCTTTCTATCTGCATAAGTGAAATTTGCAAGTAGAAAATTTACACATATTTTAACAACTCAAGAAAAACCATATTAACAGTAATGAAAGAAAAACCAAGTCAAATGAATATATTCTTGTTTACTTGTAATTTACTTTTCCAATGTGACTTGAGTTCTTTAACATTCTGTGCACTTCAAAGTCTACAGTAAGCTTATCAGTGTAGTCATCTGGAAAGTAATTATGTACATAAAGCCATTATTGTAGAACAAGTATGAGGATCTAAGGGAAGGAACAGAGGGTGAGATGGACTGGGGTGGGAGTCAGGGGTGTCACACAGCTTAACGGGCAAGAGGGGTGTGTAAAGGAAATGAGAATGATTTGATGTGAAAAACAATACATACAAATTCTTAAAATAAATGAGACTAAAATAAAAATTTAAAAATGGTAGAGATGAAAATAAAATATTTGTGTAAAATGGAAAAGCAAACAAACAATTGCATTTGAAAACCTGCTGTCAGCTTAGAATCCTTAAGAACAATGATGGAGACTAAGGCATGTCTGATCTAGGCTATGATCTTCAGAATTACTTGGTATGCACCAGAGAGCAGGATAATAACTAAGGATTATAGAAAAAGAATCTATGCCGTTAAATTGTGGTGCTGGAGAAGAATGTTGAACATAGTGTGTACTACCAAAAGAATAGATTTGTCCTAGACAGGGTGAATTCAAGCTACTCTTTTGAGGCAAAAAAAAAATTTGAAGGTTTATCTCACATGTTTCAACACATGCCCAGGAGGGACAGCTTCTCGGAGAAAGATTTGCTTGTAAAGTGGAGGGGCAACACAGGAAAGAAAGACACAGGATGAGGTGGATGACATAGTGACAGGGGTTATGGGATCAGGTTTGTCAGAGACAAAGATATCGGGTCAGGATAGGGTAGGGTTCAGAGCTATTGCACATAGGGTTGCTATGAGTCACAGGCAACTTGGTGGCACATAACAATATTATATGTAAGACACATATGCATGGATTAATTCACATATATATTATAGATGGTATATTTTGTTGTTGTTGTTGTTGTTATGGGCCTTTGAATCATCTGCAACTCATAGCAACTCTGTGTTCAGGTCTGAGGCCTGCCTTATCCTGAGCCAGTCTCACTGACTCCAACACATCTACCCCATTACCCCAGTTACTGTATCTATCCCTCTCATCTCGAGTCTCCTTCTCCTGCATGGTAATAGCACCCTTCGAAACACGATGCCCTTCTCCAAAGACTGGTCCCTCTTGGCCACATGCCGAAAGTATGTGAGATGGAGCTTCAAAATCCTAGCCTCCAAGGAGAAATTTGGTTTCACACTCTCCAAGAGAGACCTATTTGTTCTCTTGATGGTCCATGGTATTTTCAACAATCTTCTCCAGCAGCAATACACAAAGACACTGATTCTTCTTTTGTCATTTCAAGTCATTGCCTAGCTCTCTGATGCATAACAAGTAATCGAGAAGACCAGAACCTGAATCAGGAGTGTATTAATCTCTAGACTGACGTCATGTTTCTCAGTCCTGTAGAGAGGTCCCTGACAACAGATTTTCACAGTGAAATTGGTCTTTTGATTTCCTGACTCCTGGTACCTAGAGTGTTGATTGTAGAGCCAAGCAAGCTATAATTGTGAACAATTTAATCTCATCTCCATTTACCATGGTACTAAAAATTGGCCCAGTGGTGAGAATTTTTGTCTTCTTGATGTTGAGCTTCAATCCATATTGAAGACTACACAGTTATTGACTTTCTGCAGCAAGCACTTCAGATCCTCCTCATTGTGAGCAACCAAGTTTCTGTCATCTACATGATGTAGGTTGTCAATGAGTCTTCCTTCAGTCCTAATGTCACTCACATAAAGCGCAGACTACTGAATGACCTATTCTGCATATAGATTGAAAAAGTATGGAGATAAGATGTATCCTAAACACACTCCTTTCTGATTTTGAACCATGCTGTGTTTCCTTGCTCTATTCTGAGAACTGCTTCCAAGTAAGTATAGGTTTCACAGGAGCACAATCAAGTGTTCTGGGATTCCCATTCTCCTCAAGATCAGCCACAATTTGTTGTCAAATGTCTTTTCTCAAGCAATAAAACATAGATAGACACATTCCTCTAGTACTCTCTGCTTTCTACATAGATCCATTTGACATTGGGGATAATGTGTCTAGTTCCATGACCTCTTCTAAACCCAACCTATACTAATGGCAGTTCTCTATCTATATACTATTCCAGTCTTATTTGTAAAATCTTCAGTAGGATTTTGCATGTGTCTGATATTAGTGATATTGTTCGATAATTTCCACACTCTGTTGGGTCTATGTGGGTCACAGCAAACTGTGGCTAATTCTGAGAGGAATGGGAATCCCAGAACAATTGATTGTTTTTATACAAAACCTATGCACCTGATACAGGTCATGGTATTTGCAATCGCTTGTTATGCATCAGAGAGTTGGACAATGACTAGGGAGGACAGAAGGAGAGTGGATGCTTTTGACCTGTGGTGCTGGAGAAGGGTACTGAATGTACCATGGACTGCCAGGAAAACAAACAGATCCATCTTGGAGAGGATTAAACCAAGCTGCTCCTTGGAGGCAAGGATTCTGGGGCTTCGTCTGACATACTTTGGACATGTTGCCAGGAGGGACGGGTCCTTGGAGAGGGACATCATGCTTGGGAGGGTGGAGGGACAGCGCAGGAGGGGAAGACCCTCTATGAGATGGATTGATTCGGTGACTGGGGTAATCGGGATGGGCGTGTCAGAGGCGGTGCGGTTGGCGCAGGATAGAGCAGGGTTTAGAGCTGTTGTGCATAGGGTCGCTATGAGTCGGAAACGACTCGATGGCACATAACAACAACAACATACTGGACCAGGATGCTGTCGTCAGAACAGAGCAAGGAAACACTGCATGGTTTAAAATCATGAAGAGTACACTCCAGGGATGTGTCCTTTTCAATAACTTTTCAATCTATATTTAGAACAGATCATCTTGGAGGCTGGGGTCTGTGAGGAGGACTGTGGCATCAGGATTAAAGGAAAGATCATTAACGACCTGTGTAATGCAGACGGCACAATTTAACTTGCTGAAACTGAGGAGGACCTGAAGCACTTGCTGCAGAGGGTCAAGGACTGCAACCTTCAATATGGATTGAAGCTCAACATCAACAAAACAAAGATGGACACTACTGGGCCAATTGGCCGCATCATGATAGATGATGAAGAAATTGAGATTGTTAACAGTTCCAGTTTGCTTGACACCACAATCAATACTCTTCGTATGAGCAGCCAGAAAATCAAATTGCCTTGGCAAAGTATGCTGTCAGTGATATCTCCAGAATAAGAAAAGCAAGAGCAATGATAACAGTCTGGAGACTTAGGTGCACCTTGTCCAGGCCACGATCTTTGCAATTACTTGCTATGAATCAGAAAGCTGGACAATGAAGAGAAATTGGACTGATAAGAGAACAAACAGGTTTGTCCTAAAGAGGGTGTAACCAGGCTGCTCCTTGGAGGCAAGGATTCTGAATCTCTATCTGACTTATTTTGGTCATGTTGCAAGATGCACCAGTCCTTGGAGAGGGACATTATGCTTGGGAGGATGGAGAAACAGCACAGGATGGGGAGATCTTTGATGAGATGGATTGACTCAGTGACTAGAGTAATGAGGATAGGTTTCTCAGTGATGATAAGGTTGGTTTGGACAGAGCAAGGTTTAGAGCAGTTGTACATAGGCTAACAATGAGTCACAAGCAACTTGACAGTCCATAACAACATCAACTACAACAATTGTTGGTTCACTTTTTTTTTAGTGGGAAGATATATGGATCTCTTCTAGTCAATTGGCCATGTAGTTATCCTCCAGATTTCTTATATATCATAAATATGCTGTTGTTACATGCCATTAAGTCGAGGATGAACCATAGCAACCCTATGAATAAATGATCTGAATCCTATTCTATCCTATGCCATCTTCATTCTGATACTTTAAAGCCCATTGCAGTAGTCATTGGGTTAATCCATCTGGTTGAAGGTCTTCTTCTCCTTTGTTGATCCTTAATCTTTCCAGCATCATGTCCGTCTTCAAGGAAATAGTCAGTGCCTGCTAGCAACACTCTTTAAATATATGAGGCAAAAAGAACAAAGAACACTCTAAAAAGAGTACTGTGGCTGCAATCTCTTCAAGACATGTTCGTTTCTTGTTTTTGCACTTTGTGGGAAATTCAATACTCTGCGCCAACATCACACCTCAAAAAGGATTAATACTTTTTCTTTCATCCTTATTCACTGTCCAACTGTCAGGTGCATAACAAGTAATCAGAAAGATCATGGCCTGAATCAGACACATCTGATCCCCAATCTGACATTATCACTCTTCAATAATTTGGGAAGGTCCTTGACTGTATACTTTCCTTGTGCAATACATCTCCTTATTTCTGACTCTTGGTACCAAGGGTGATTATGGATCCAAATAAGGTGAAGTTGTTGACTTGAAGTTTGAAGTTTCAAACTTTTCTCTATTTATCATGATGTTTGCGATTTGTCCAGTGAAAAGAATCTTTGTTTTCTTGACATTAAGGTGCAATTCATTTTGAAGGCTGCATTCCTTGATCTTTTACAACAAGTACATAAAGTCCTTCTCACTTCCAGCAAGCAATGATCATCTGTATGATGCAGTTTATAGATGAGTCTCCCTCCAATCCAGCTGGTACATCCCTCTTCATAGAGTCCATCTGTTTGAATAATTAGCTTAGCATGCAGATTGAATAAGTATGGTAAGAGACTACAACCCTGACAAACCCCATTCGTAATTTTAAAACGTGAAGAATTCCCTAAGGGAGCTCTGTTGGCCTAGTGGTAAGACTCTGAGCTGCAATCCTGACGGCACATGGTTTGAATCACCCGTCTACTCAATGGCAGAAGGATAGATCTTCTCCTCCTGTACAAGTAACTGTCTCTGAAAACCCTCTGAAAACCAATAGGGTCACCTATTGGTCGTTTGTCACTTGATGGTATGCAATAACAGTAACAACAACAACAATAAAAAGTTTTCCCTTTTTATATTCACAAAAGAGCCTCCTGGTCCAGGAATGGGTTTCACAAGTGCACAATTATGTGCTCTAAATTCCCATTCTTCTCAATGTTAACCATAATTTGTTATGATCTTCACAGTCAAATGCCTTTGCATAGTCAATAAAGCATAATAGACATTCTTCTACCAATCTTTACTTTTACCCATGATTCATCTGATATCAGCATCCCTGGTGCCATGGCTTCTTCTAAATCCTACTTGAACTTCTGGCATTTCCCTATCTACATACTGTTCTAGTCATTTGTCAATGGTCTTCAGAATAATTTTATTTAACGTGTGATATTACTGATATTGTTTGACAATTTCTGTGTTCTATTGGATTATCTTTCTTGGGAGTGGGAATCAGATATCTTTGAGTTTGTTGTCCAGAAAACTGTCCTCCAAATTTCCTGCAATTGACAGGTGAGCGCATTCTGTTAATTGAAACAAATACATTAATATCCCATTGATTACCTATTTTGTGTTAATACTTTCTTTTTTTTTTTCCTACTGAGTATTTTATTCGAAAAACAACAACCAAAAAAATAAATCACAATTGGGTAAGACAGAAACAGAAATCTTGGTCATTTGCAGTATTGGTCAGCATTCAATTTGGCTCTCCTGTCTCATGCAAAGAAGTGTCTCATGCAAAAATCCATCTTTCCGAGCCTTTTTAAGAATTTTATTGTATTCTTTACTTATTTTAAGTTTGTGGTCTTGGAAGCTCTGATATTTCTTTACATAATTGATTTCACATTGTTTAATATTGCCTTTATCTTCTTCTGGAATGTCATCTTTTTTCTTGGTTTCTCTTTCAGCACAGGACCTGATCTTTATAATTTCTTATTCTCCTGCTGTTTTATTCTTTGCTTCTATATCATCTACTTCATTGCATCTAAAAACAGTAGCTATTTGATATCAATAAAGCCATTTTACCATCTTGAAAGCCTGGCTCCCATTTTTCTCTTGGCCCAATTACATCTAAGCATCCAACAACAAGTCCATCTGAATTTATACCAAGATATTTTCTATAGCCCGATTTCAGGGCGATCCTGGAATCAGACAGTTTGACAGCTGTAAACTGTTCTTTATGTGGAGCTCCTACTGTAGAAAGACCATTGTCAAGTGCATGGATATTGGTTCCTTTATCCATTTCAATGTTTATGGTTCCTGAAATTTCACCGAAGTTTGTTACTATCCCACCAGATTCCAACAATATCAAGTTGAGTTTCTTCATCCTCTTCTCTCTTTCTTTTCTTATCTTTGTTCTTCTTACTCTTGGCCTTTGTTCCCGTGCACACGAGTTTCATGGACTTGATGTATGAGTATTCCACCATGATGCTGGTGAAACTTGGAAACAAAACGTGTAAATAGGTTCAGGGCAGAGCTCCGCGAGTTGATGCTGGAACACGTGACGAAGGTATAAAAGTGGAAACAAAAATGAGGACTCCTTAGAATTTAGTGATCGCGGAAGTAGACGCTTCTGTAGTAGAGTCAAGTGTTTATTCACGTCACCATCGAAAATCTCGAAAATTGCACTCCCTGTTAATATGTTCACTGAAGCTTCCATTTTCTCGTTGATTACTATTGGCTCCTGCTCATATGATTCTTCCTGAAATTTTTAAGTATTAGTCACTTCTTTTTGGTACAGTGAGTCTATGCATTAACGTCACTTTTTTCTTGTTTTAGATTATAAAATTCACGGGTTTTTTTAATTGTGATTTTTTTTATTTGCAATTTTTTTATATATACTTTTTTATTTTTTATTTTTACAGAGGTTTTGGATTTCCATTCATTCATTGCCGCAATTTTCTCCCTTCCCACCCCTCCCCACTGAAAATTACAGAAAAGCTGGAATTTCATTCATTCATTATTGCTCATTTTCCTAACTACTCCTCTGCTTTTCTAAAAAAAAATATTAATTTGCTCACAAAGTTCATGCACATTATATTTCATATTTTTCATTCATACTGTGTTTCATACAATTATCCTCTTTTACTATGTTTCATAAAAGCAATCAATATTGGACCATAAACATCATTACATAATCTTTTCAGGTCCCAGCTGGATCCTTCTTATTTCCTTCACTTCCTCCTTACACCACCAGAACCTGCAACTCTATGGTTTCTCACCTACCCATCTTCACCCCTCTATTCTCACCCTTCCTTCCTTGATTTCTTGTACATATTTTAATAGTTATCCTTCTATTAATACAAAGTCTTAAGCAATATTTGTCCTTATGAGACTGAGTTGATTCACTCAGAATGATGCTCCCCAGTCCCTCCCAATTTATGTAGTATTTTTCTAAATTACTGCTCCTGAGTGCTGAATGAAATTCCATTGTGTGAATGTA
Organism: Elephantulus edwardii; assembly: GCF_000299155.1. NCBI lineage: Eukaryota > Metazoa > Chordata > Mammalia > Macroscelidea > Macroscelididae > Elephantulus > Elephantulus edwardii. The sequence continues at coordinate 5,247,354 of NW_006399894.1, forward strand.
CCAAAATTTCTCAATCCATTCAGTTGTAGTCGGGCATTTGTCTGTTTCTCTATTTTTCTGATGGTGAATAACGCCGCTATGACCATTGGTGTACAGATATCCTTGGGCTATATTCCTAGCAATGGAATATGTGGATTATATGAAGTTTCTATATTCAGCTTCTTGAAGAAATGTCAAACTGTCTTCCAGAGAAGTGGTACCCTTTCCTAATCCAACCAGCAATGTATGAGAGTTCCCACCTCTCCATGTTCCCTCCAACATTTGTGGCTTTCTGCCATGCTAATCTTTGCCACTGCTACTGTGGTTAGATGCTATCTTATTTTGGTATAGATTTGCATCTGTCTTATTGCCAGTGATTTTGACCATTTCTTCATGTCTGTTGGCCATCCAAATATCTTCCTCTGGAAAAAGTCTTTGCATGTCTTTTGCCTGCTTTATAATTGTGTTATAAGTCTTTCTCTTCAGGAGGCCCAGGAGTGTTCTGTTATTTTGTTATGAGAACTTGTCTGGGATAGTATTGTCAAAGATATTTTTCCTGTTCATATATTTTCTTTCCACTCTGTTGGAAGAAGTTTTTGATGAGCACTGAGATTTAATCTTTAGAAGATCTCATTCATAAATTTTATCTTCTTCAGAATGTGCATTTCTGGCTGTATTTGACAGTCTTGTTATAACATAGACAGGCCTTCTAAGCTTGATACCAGTTTATCTCTCAAGAACTTTATGGTTTGAAGCTTTATTCCGAGGTGTCTGGTCCACCTTGTTTTGATCTTTGTGTATAGTGTAAGATGTGGATCCTGTTTCAGCTTTCTACAGGAACCAGTCTAGTTTTGCCAGCACCATTTGTTGAAGAGGTTGTCATTTCCCTATTTGACAGGTTTTATTTCCTTGTTAAATATCACTGACCGTAGATAGATTGGTGTATTTCTGGGTTCTTGATTCTGTTCCATTGGTCTATGTGCCTGTCCTTTTACCAGTACCATGCTGCTCTTGTTATTATTATTGTATAGAATGTTTTCCAGTCAGGAAGTGCTATGCCACCCCCTTCATTTTTGTTTCTCAGAAGGGCTTTTCTTATTTGGGATCTTTTTCCTCTTCAAATAAACTCTACAATTTGCTTTTTGATCGCTTTGAAAAATGAATTTTGTATCTGTACTGGGATTGTGTTGAACATGTAGATTGTTTTTGGTAAGATTGCTATTTAAAACCTAATAGAGTTATAAGCTTTATCCTTTTTGTGGTTATATTCAAGTTTTAGGATATTATACTCTGAGAAATTTTTATTTTCACAATATTGAATCTCCTTATCCATGAACAGAGAACATTTTCCCATTTCTTTTATTGTGTTTTGCTATAATGTTCTGTAATTTTCTTTGTACAGGTCTTTTGTGTCTCTAAGTTCACTACCAAGTATCTCAATTTGTAGTTGGCTATTGTGAATATTTTCCTTGCTCTGTTCTGATGACTGTTTCCTGGTCCAAGTATAGGTTTCACATTGGCACAATCAACTGTTCTGAGATTCCCATTCTTCTGAGAGTTAGCCACAATTTGTTATAATCCACACAGTCAAATGCCTTTGCATAATCAATGAAACAAAGATAGACATTCTTCTGGTACTCCTTGCTTTCAGCCAAGATCCACCTAACATTAGCTACAATATCCTAGTACCAGCCTGCACTTCTGGTAGTTCTCTGTTAGTGTGCTGTTCGTCATTTTTGGATAATGAGGATAAAGAGGAGACTCTTGCTTGCATGTGATATTAATGATATTGTTCAATAATTTCCACACTGTGTGGGATCACCTTTCTTTGGAATGGGAACAAATATGGATCTCTTTCAGTCAGTTGGCCATGTGGTAGTTCTCCAGATTTCTTGACACAACTTGGTGAGCACATCTACGGCAGCATCTGTTAATTCAAATATGTCATTTGGTGTACCATCAATTCCTGGGGCCTTATTCTTAGCCAATTCTTTCAAAGCAGTCAAGCAGCAGCCTGAACTTCTTCCTTCATCACCATAGGCTTTTGCTCATATGTTGTTTCATTAAGTTCTTCTGTGTCTGCCAATTCTTTTTGGTGTAATAACTCTGTATACTCTTTCCATCTTCTTTTAATACTTCCAGGATCACTCAATATTCTGCCCAATGCATCCTTAGGTATTGCAACCCAAGGATTGAATTTCCTCTTCAGTTCCTTGAGCTTAAGAAATGCTGAGCTAGTTCTGCCTCTTTGATTTTCTGACTCCAGTTCTTTCCACATTTCATTATAATACTTTAGTTTGTCTTGTCAAGCAGCCTTTTAAAATCTGTTCAGCTCCTTAATGTCTTGATTTCTTCATTCTGCTTTGGCTTCTTGACACTCAAGTGCAATATTCAGTCTCTTCTGATATCCATTTTGGTCTTTTCTCCCTCCTTGGTCTTTGCAATGAATTTTTGCATTCTTCCTGAATGATGGTCTTTATATCTTCCCATAACTCGTCTGGTCTTCGCTCATTAGTGTTCACGGCCTCAAACCTGTTCCTGAGATGGCTCTGAAATTCAGGTGGGATAGATTCAAGATCATATTTTGGTTCCTCTGAGCTTGATTTCACTTTCCTTAGCTTCAGCTTATACTTTTGTGTATGAGTAGTTGGTAATCTGTTCCACAATCAGCACCAGGCCTAGTTTTCACGCTGATATTGAGCTTATCCAGTGGTTCTTTCAACAAAAGTAATCTATCTAATTCCTATGCATACCATCAGGTGAAATCCATGTGAGTAGCCTGTGTTTATGTTTCTTGCAAAATGTATTTGCAATGAATAAATCATTTATTGTGCAAAATTCTATCATCCTATCTCCAGCTTCATTTCTGTCACCAAGACAACTACTTTAAACTACTGATCCTTCTCTGTTACCAACTTTTGCATTCCAGTCACCCATCACTATTAATGCATCTTGATTGCATGTTTGAGCAATCTCTGGCTGCAAAATTCGGTAAAATAATCTATTTCATTTTCTTTAGCTCTGGTTGTTGATGCATATATTTGAATGACAGTGGTATTTATTGGACTTCCTTGTATGCATATGGATATTATCCTGTCACTCACAATATTATATTTCAAGACACATCTAGAAATGGCTTTTTTACCTATGAAAGCAACCCCATTTTTTCCTCACCTTTTCATCTCCAGCATAATAGATCATATGATTGTCTGATTCAAAATATCCAATGCCAGTCCATCTCATCTCACCAATACACAGTAGACGTAGATATTTATGTGTTCCATTTCTTCCTTAATAATATCCATCTTTCCCACATTCATAGTTCTCATATTCCATGTTCCTACCACTAGTGTCTGCTTACAACTGTTCCTCCTCCTTACTATTTCCATACTTGAAAGCTCCACATCTATTGCCATATCTCCTAGTCTAAGTGTGTTCTGTTGTACATAGGGTTTTTGAACGCCTGCTATTTTGGAAGTGGATGCCAATCCTTCTTCCTAGTCTGTCTTATTCTGAATCCTCAGCTTTAGAAAAGTACCTGACAGACAAGCATTTTACAGAACAATTCAGATGAAAGATCTTTCCCAACTGTAGAAATGGCCAGTAGTTTTAGTTTTGTCCCTTCCCTTAACAGGAGTCTCTTGACCCACCCCTTTCCCTGCTCCACCGGTATTCCCTTCTACTCCACCTACTCCCTTCAGCACCTATCGCCTGCTATACACTTCTTGATCTGACAGCTTATATCTCAAGCTTTGCGGGTTTCTGTGATTCCAAATTCATGAAGATGTTGCCGAATTCTTATGTTATGATCAGTGCACTTGCTGTGGAAGGTCATGGACTGCAGTCTTCAGTATGGATTGAGACTCAATATCAAGAAAACAAGGATTCTTACCACTGGGCATTTGGCAATATCATAATGGATGGTGAAGAGATTGAGATTGTTCACAATTTTGGTTTGCTTGGATCCACAGTCAACACTCTTGGCACCAGCAGCCAGGAAATTAAAAGACATATTACAATGGGAAATTCTGTGGTTAGTGACCTCTCTAAAGTGCTGAAGTGCAAGGGTGTCAGTCTAGAGCCTAAGGTGTGCCTGATAAATGCCATGGTCTTTTCAGTCACTTGCTGTGCATCAGAGAGCTGGACAATAACTGGGGATGATAGAAGGAGAATCGATGCCTTTGAGCTGTGGTGCTGGAGAAGAGTGTTGAATATACCATGGACTGCTAGGAAAACAAACAGGTTTGTTCTGGAGAGGTTGAAGCCGGGCTGCTCCTTGGAGGTAAAGATTCAAAGCTTCGTATGACATAAATTGGACTTGTTGCAAGGGACCAGTACTTGGAGAAGGACATTATGCATGAGAGCACAGGAAAGGAAGACCCTTGATGAGATGGATTGATTCAGTGACTGGGGTAATGGGGACAGGTGTGTCAGAGATGGTGAGATTGGGACAGGATAGGGCAGAGTTTAGGGCTGTTGTACATAGGGTCGCTCTGAGTCGCAGTTGACTCGACGGAACATAGCAACAATATTATAAATATTATTGCTTTCTTAGTTACTTTCTCTGAGTTCTTTTTGTTGCTGTGGAGAAATCCCTCTGATTTATGGATATTGATGTTGTACTCTACTTAAATAGTCTACTAAATCTAATATGTTTTTTGTTGAATCTTTGGGGTTCTCTATGCATGCTATCATATGATCTGCTTATAACAACAGTTTTAACAGTCTCTTAGCCAATCTGGATGACTTTTATTACCTTGTTGTCATATTGCCTTAACATGTATTTCCAATACAAGAATAGAAGTGGTAACAATGGGCATCCTTGTCTGGTGTCTGTTCACAAAGAAAATGCTTTTATTCTTTCTCCATTGAGAATGATATTGGCTCTTGTTTTTGCCTAAATACTTTTCACTATGACGAGGAAATTCCCTTCTATCCTAAATTTGCTGAGTGCCTTAATCAAGAATGGGTGTTGGATTTTGTCAAATGCCTGTTTTTCATCAATTGCTAGGATCTTAATGGGTTTTTTTTTGTCATCTGCTTTATGGTGAATTACACCAATTATTTTTCTTATGTTGAACCATTCTTGAATACCTGTGATGAGTGCCACTTTGTCATGATGAATTATTTTGTATGTGTTTTTGGATTCAATTGGCTAGCACTTTTAGGATTCTTGTGTTTATGTTCATGAGAAATACTAGTCTGTAGCTTCCTTTTTTGGCAATATCTTTCTTTGGTTTTGGCATTAGTGTTATCCTTGCTTCACAGAATGTCTGTTTGAGTATCCCTTCTTTTATTCTATATTTTTAATTAAGTAGAATTGGTGATAAATTTTCTTTGAATGTTTGGTAGAATTCAACTGTGAAGCCATCTGATTCAGGACTTTTGTGGAGGAGTCTTTCATGACCTGCTTGATTTTTTTCTTTTGTGATAGATTTGTTCAAGTGTTCTACAAGTGTCTGTGTCATTCTAGGTAGGGGATGAGTTTCAAGGAATCTGTCTATTTCACCTAAGTTTTCAAATTTTTCAGTGTATTATTGTTGTTGTTGTGGTGGTGGTGGTTATGTGCCATCGAGACACTTGCGACTCACAGTGACCCTATGTACAACAACAGCCCTAAACTCTGCTCTGTCATGTGCCAATCCCACTGTCTCTGATACACCCATCCCGATTACCCCAGTCACTGAATCAATCCACCTCATAGAGGGCTTTCTCCTCCCTTACCATCCGCCACCCTCCCAAGGATGATGTCTCCTTCCAAGGACCGGTCACTCCTTACAACATGTCCAAAGTATGTCAGACGAAGGCTCAGCATCCTTGCCACCAAGGAGTAGCCAGGTTTAACCTTCTCCAGGATAAACCTGTTTGTTTTCTAAGCAGTCCATGGTACACTCAATACTCAATACCAGCACCATAGCTCAAAGGCATCAATTCTCTTTCTATCCTGCCTAGTCTTTGTCCAACTATCTGATGCATAACAAGGAACTGCAAAGTCTGTGGCCTGTATCAGATGCACCTTAGTCTCCAGAGAGACACCATTGCTCTTCAGTACTTTTAAGAGGTCCCTAGCAGCAGATGTTCCCATCGCAATATGTCTTTTAAAAATTTCCTGGCTGCTGGTGCCAAGAATGTTGACTGTGGAGCCAAGCAAACAAAAGCTGTGAACAATCTCAGTCTCTTCACCAATTGATTCAACTGCCAATTGATCGAGTAGTGAGAATCTTTATCCTCTTGATATTGAGCCTCATCCATATTGAAGGCTGCAGTCCTTGACCCTCTGCAGCAAGCATTTCAGGTCCTCCTCTGTTTCAGCCAGCAGGGTTGTGTCATTTACCTAACGCAGATTGTTGTTAGATCTTCCACCCATCCTGACCCCACATTTCTGTTCATAGAACCCAGCCTCCCAGATAATCTGTTCTGCATACAGGTTGAAAGGTATGGAGACAGGATACATCCCTGGCGTATATGGTTCCAATTTTGAACCATTCAGTGTTTCCTTGCTTTGTTCTGACGACGACTGCCTCTTGGTACAAATACCCATTTCACATTAACATGATCAAGTGTATACCCATTGCCACAGTTTCTTATGACCCACACAGTCAAACACCTTTGCATAATTAACGAAACACAGATAAACATTCCTCTGGTATTCCCTGCTGTGAGCTAAGGTCCATTTAGCATTAGCTACAATATCCTACTACCACTACCTCTTCTAAACCCATCCTGGACTTCTGGCAGTTCCCTGCTGATGTGCTGTTTCAGTCATTTTTGGATAATCTTCAGTAGAGTCTTGCTTACATGTGAAATCAATGTTATTGTTTTATAATTTCCACACTCTATTGGGTCACCCTGCTTTGGAGTGGGAACAAATATAGATCTCTTTCTGTCAGTTGGCCATGTGGTTGTTCTCCAGATTTCTTGGCACAACTTGGTGAGCACATGCAGGGCAGCATCTGTTAGCTGAAATATGTCAATTGGTGTACAATCTATTCCTGGGGCCTTATTTTTTACTATTTTCTTCAAAGCAGCCTAAACTTCCTTCATCACCATAGGCTCTTGTTTATATGTTGTTTTATGAAATTCTTCTGTGTCTGCCAATTGCTTTCAATACAGTGACTCAGTATATTCTTTCCATCCTCTTTTAATACTTCCTGGATCATTTAATATGGTGCGTAAAGCATCCTTGATTATAGCAACTCGAGGTTTGGATTTGTTCTTCAGTTCTTTGGGCTTAAGAAATGCTGAGCGAGTTCGACCCTTTTTGGTTTTCGACTCCAGCTCCTTGCACATTTCATTGTAATATTTTACTTTTTCATCCTGCGCTGGGTTTTCAAATCTTCTATTCAGTTCTTTAGTATCTTGAGTTGTTCCCTGTGCTTTTGCTTCTTTGTGCTCCAGTGCAATATTCAGAGTTTCTTCTGGCATCCATTTTGGTCTTTTCTTCCTCCTCTATCTTTGTAATGAACATTTGCACTCTTCCTGGATGATACCCTTGATATCCTCCCACAACTCATCTGCTCTTTGCTCATTCATGTTCAAGGCCTCAAACCTATTCCTGAGATGGTTCTCAAATTCAGGTGGGATAGACTCAAAGCCGTATTGTGGTTCCTGTGGAATCATTTTAATTTTCCTCAGCTTCAACTTGAATTTGCATATGAGTAGTTGGTGGTCTGTTCCACAATCAGCCTCTGGCCTAGTTTTCACTGCTGATATTGAGCTTCTCCAGTGGTTCTTTCTGCAGATGTAATCGATCTGATTCCTATGCATACCATTAGGTGAAATCCATGTGTATAACCTGAATTTATGTCTTTTAAAAAATGTGTTTGCAATGAATAAGTAATTGTGCAAAATTCAATCATTCTGTCTTCAGCGTCATTTCTGTCACCAAGTCCATGTTTTTCCACTACTGAATCTTATTCTTTATTCCCAACTTTTGCATTCCAGTCACCCATTATTATCAATGCATCTTGATTGCATGTTCGATAGATTTCTGTCTCTAAAAGTTGGTAAGAATCTTCTATTTCCTCTACTTTGGCTCTGGTTGTTGGTGCATATATCTGAATGATAGTGGTGTTCACCGGACTTTCTTGTAAGCATATGTATATTATCCTATCACAATATTATATTTCAAGACATATCTAGAAATTGCTTTTTTAACTATGAAAGCAACCCCATTTGTCCTCCCCTTTCATCTCTGGAGTAATGCATGACTCAAAATGCCCTATGCCAATCTAGCTCATCTCGCATCTCACCAAAGCCTAGTATGTCAATATTTATGCATTTAATTTCTTCCTTGATAATATTTAATTTTCCTATACTCATGGTTCTCACATTCCATGTTCCAATTACTAGTGTCTTTTACAATTGTTCCTCTTCCTTTGTAGTTTTTCATAATATTCTCATATTATAGATTTAATTTTATCTTGTTTTGTTGTAAAGTCACATCTCTCATTCCTTAATTTATTTTTGTCTCATTTTTCTTTTGTTAAGTTTGCCAATGGTTTATAAATTGTATCAATCTTTTAAAAAAAAAAGTTCTTTATCTTATTGATGGTTTCAATTGTTTTCTGTTTTCTACCTCATTGATTTCACCTCTTGTTCTTGTAATTTCCTTTATTCAGAGCCTGTGGGGTTAGATTTTTTATTTTTTCTGTCTGATGAATGTGGTGCATTAGTTTATTAATTTTTCTTCTTTCTTCCTTTTTTACATGTGTGCCAATTACTATGAACTGCCCTCTGAGCATGTTCTAACAGGGTGTTATGTAGCTTCCACGTTAGTTTATCCACATTATAAGATTTATCCTTTTGTGGTTAAATTCAAGTTTTATGATATTTGGGTCTGAGAAGATATTTTTGTATTATTGCAATGCTTTTGGTTTTGGTTTTGGATTTTTTTGGTTTTGTTTTGTTTTTTTTAATTTTTAAGGCTTGCTTTGTTTCCTAATTAGTACCTGATCAGTTCCGGAGAATGTTCCATGTACATTTGAGAAGAAAATTAATTCCGTTTTAGTTGTGTGTGAAGTGCTCCAAATATGCCCACAATGTTGAGTTGGCTGAGTATGTAGTTTAGATCTTCTGCATCTTTGTTAAGTTTCTGTTGAGTTGATCTAGCCTTTCATGAGAGTGGTTTGTTAAAGTCTCCTACAATTGTTGTGGTGCTGTCTATTTCTTTCTTCAATTCTGTTAAGAATTGTTTTATGTATTTAGCAGGTCTATCATTTGGTACATAAATTTTGAGCAATATTCCGTTCAGTATGTAGTATCCTCCCTTTTCATTTATGGTACTTTGTTGTTTGTTGTTGCCTTTGGTTTTGTTTTCTGAAGTCTATTTTACAGAGGTTAGTATAGTCACACTTCCTTTTTTGTGGATGTCATTTGCTTGGTTTATTCCCGCCCCCCCAGCCTTTGATTTTCAGTCTGTCTCTTCATTTATTAGATGTGTCTCTTGAAGACAACATATTGATGAGCTCTGATTTTTTTTTATCCATTCTTTTGCTCTTTTTTTCTTAATTGTTGCATTTAGTCCATTCACATTAAGTGTGATTTTTGATAGGCCAGATTTTATTGTTGTTATATTGCTGTGTTTTCTTGTTGTTGTTTCTTGTCACTATGGTCCATCCACTTTCTTTTGTCATCTCCATTTAAAGGACTTCTCTTAAAAGTTCTTGTGGTTGGTCTTATTTTCACAAATTCCTTAAATTCTTTCTTTTCCACAAAGGATGAGATTTCCCTTTTATATTTAATGAGCACTTTGCGGGGTACAGGATCCTTTTTTGGCAATTATTTCCTTTCAGCTTTCTCTATATGCCATTGCTTCTTGCTCTCATGGTTTCTATGGATAAATCAGAACTTAATCTTCCCTTGGTAGGTGACTCTTTTTTTCTCTCATGTTGCTTTTAGTATTCTGTCCTCTCTTTGATTTGTGAGAATTTGACTAAGATATGCCTTGATGTTTTCCTTTTAGGTTCTAGTCTATATGGTATTCGCTGATCTTTTTGAATGTGGATTGCCTTTTTCTTCATAATACCAGGGAAGCATTGATGATAACGGGTGAATGGAATGCAAAAGTTGGGAACAGTGAAGAAGAATCAGTAGT
>NW_006399894.1:5259717-5261036 GCF_000299155.1 Elephantulus edwardii
ACTGGGGTAATCGGGATGGGCGTGTCAGAGGCAGTGAGGTTGGGGCACGTTAGAGTAGGGTTTAGGGCTGTTGTGCATAGGGTCGCTATGAGTCACAAACGACTCGAGGGCACATAGCAACAACAACAACAACTTCCACTTCCCCACCCCCTCCAATGATTTCTCTGTCCTTCTCACATTCTGGAATTCTAATAATATGTATATTGTTTCTTTGCTTTGATGTCATCCCACATGATTCTGATGTTCTCTTCATTTTCTTTACATCATCTCTGATTTTTCTCTAGTGTGTTTCCCTTGAGTTTCTTGTCTTCCAACTCACTCAATTTCTGCTCCATCTCTTCTGTTCTGCTTTTTTCCCCTTCAGTATGTTGTACACTTCTGCCATTTCAGTCTTAATACTCTGGATTGCATTTTCATGCATTTCTGTTATTTCCAGTACTATGTTGGCAGTACCCTCTCTATCTTGTAATGATTTTTAAGTTTTGTGCCTGAGTATATATAAATTGAATTGTTTCTCCCATCTTTTACATTTTCTTCCTTAGTTTTCAAGCAAGTTCTTTTCTAGTTCATTTCTTCTTGCTCCATGTGTTTGAAGTGTCTGCTTTCTTGGTAGTTCCCATTGTTTTTTCCATTATTTTCACCCTGTTCCATAACTGTTCAAAAACTCCTCATCAATATATTTCTTCTAGTTCTCTATCTCTATGGTATTCCCTTAATTTGTGGCTTCCACTGTTTCTTCTATCACTTATACTTTCTTTTGTAGCTGTTCAAATGCCTCTGCATTAACACATGTCATCTTTCTTCAGTATTCTTGCTTTTTTGAAGAACGCTTGTTTTCTCACAGTGTTTAAAGCTGCCTGCTGCTTTCCTGACATAATTTGAAGTTTTTCTTGGTAAGTGTTCTGCTGTTTCTATTGTTGTTGTTGTTATGTGCCATTGAGTCACTTGTGACTCATAGCAACCCTACATACAATAGCCCTAAACGCCGTTCTATCCTGTGTTAACATAGCCATTTCAAACACACTCATTCCCACCATTCCAGTCACAGAATCGATCCATCTCATCTAAGGTCTTCCTCTCCTGTGCTGTCCCTCCACTCTGCCAAGCATGATGTCCCTCTCCAAAGACCAGTCCTTCCTTGCTACATGCCCAAAGTATGTCAGACAAAGCTTCAGAATTCTTGTCTCCAAGGAGCATTCTGGCTTCAACCTCTCCAGGACAAACCAGTTTGTTCTCCTAGCAGTCCATGATATATTCAACACTCTTCTCCAGCACCACAGCTCAAAGGCATCGATTCTCTTTTTATCATCCCTAGTCAC
>NW_006399894.1:5262511-5263708 GCF_000299155.1 Elephantulus edwardii
TCTCTCTCTCTCTCTCTCTCTCTCTCTCTCTCTCTCTTATTTATTTATTTATTTAATGCTCTGCATGCCAGTTAAGAAAGTTGAAAACATCTTACCTGTGCTTGTGACTTTTTGTCCCAAACTCTGTTGCTCTGTTTGGTCCCTGGGATAGCCCAGCCAACACAGAGGCAAGGATTTCCAAATGGAGGGGCTTATCCCAGAGAAGTCTCAGTCTCATCACTCCACAAGCACCCCCCAAAGGCAATCACTGGGTGACAAGAGATCAGTGCCACCAATTTACACAGTGTTTATGCATGAAGAGGTCTCAATTCAGAGGGTGATGTGCACAACATGGCATGGATGGATTTTCTTCATCTCCTTTTTGTAATTTCTGGATCATTCAATATATTGCCCACAGAAACTTTCAGTATTGTGACTTGAGGCTTAATTTTGTTTTTCAATTTATTTTAAATAGATGTAGAATATTGTGGCTGTTATTGTTATGTGCTGTTGAGTCACTTGCAACTCATAGCACCTATATCTACAACAGCTCAGTTTCATGCTCTATTGTGAGCCAACCTCACTGTCTCTGACATGCCTAACCCCATAACCCCAGTCACTGAGTCAATCCATCTCATCTAGGGTCTTAATCTCCTGCACTGTCCCCCTTCCATGCCTGATGAACCTCTCCAAGGATTGGTCCTTCCTTGTAACATGCACAAATTATGTTAGATGAATCTTCAGAATCTTTTCCTCCAAGGAGCAACCTGGGTTCATCCTCCTCAGGATGAACCTGATTTGTTCTCCTAGTAGTCTATTGTTTATACTCTTCTCCAGTGCAACAGCTCAGAGGGATAAATTCTTCTTTTATCATCTTTAGTCATTGTTCAGTATAAAAAGTAAATGTGAAGACCCTAGCCTGGACCAGGTACACCTTAGTCCTACTGATATTGTTGCTCTTCAGTACTCTGCGGAGATCTCCGGTACCAGATTTTCCAAGTGCAATTCATCTTTTGATTTCTTGACTGCTGGCACCAAGAGTGTTGGTTGTGGGGCCAAGTAAGGTGGTTGTTGTTGTTGTTATGTGCCATCGAGTCGTTTCCAACTCATAGCGACCCTATGCACAACAGCTCTAAGCCCTGCTCTATCCTGCGCCAACCGCACCGCCTCTGACACACCCATCCCGATTACCCCAGTCACCGAATCAATCCATTTCAT
>NW_006399894.1:5266878-5273625 GCF_000299155.1 Elephantulus edwardii
CAAAAACGATTAGAACAGCACATCAGCAGAGAACTGCCGGAAATAAGGTGGAGCTATTATTAATCTCAATTGTTTTTTTGCTGTTGAGCTTCAATCCATATGAATGCTTTAGTCCTTGATCTTCTGCAGCAAATGCCTCAGGTCCTTTTCAGTTTTGGCAACTGAATTTTGAAAAATCAAGAAAAGTGTACAACTGAGATATGTAGGATATATATGATAAATATTGTTGTTGCTGTGTGCCATCAAGTTGGATGGAATCAATCCATAGCAATCCTCCAGAGTGTATTCCAAGGCATTTAATTGCACAAGAGGAAATTGCCCCTTGTTATTCTGCGTCTGATAAATATATACAGTATATACTTTATATGTAAAATATAACAGAAAATTAAATACAATATGTAGAATACTATAAAATTTTAAATTTATTTTTAAAAGAATCAAAAAACCCTGTCCAAAATGGAAAAAAGCTAAGAATATGAAAATGTATTCAATCTTATTGTTTTTGTTAGGTAATTTGGAAATTCAGGTTAAGGTATAGTCAATTATTACTGCTATTGCTGTTTCATTGGTATAGCACGCAATAAAATACCTTTTGTGTTAAAATCAATATAAAATAAAAATTATTACTAAAGAGACTTACGATTGTATAATATTGGAAGTTGTATTTAGTACTAGAGAAAATGCTAATTGAAGTATCCCCATAGCAAAATATTAAGTATTTTTAGAGCATCACATACATTTCATTACTCAGGAAAATATCCTAGAAAATATTTTGGTTTGTTTTTAAGGTGTTGTTTTGTTTTGTTTTGATTTGTTTTGTTTTCCAATCAGGAGACCTAGTAAAAGGATATTTGTAATAGAAAAGAACATGTGAAGCCACCCGAATATCTATTGACAGGATAACGGGTTTACTTGTAATACATTCATAGAACAAAATGTGATACCTTATCTAGTGACTGAGAATAAAGCCTTCAAAGTCAGAATTCTACATTAGAATTCTACTACCATTATTTTTCCCTATATTTATCTCAGGCAGGGAGCTCTGGTGGTCTTGTGGCAAGAAGCTGAGCTGCAATCCTGAATGCACGCAGTTGCAGGCCACCTGCAGCTTCATGACAAAAGGATGACCAATCTCTTCCATGTCATTAAGTGTCTCTGAAAACCCTCCAAACACTTAGCTATGGTTTGGTTCCAACCCTACAGTACACAATAACAACATGTTTCGGACAGTTTCTGTCATTTTAGGTCTTCTAATATATTAAAGATAATAGAGTTGAGGAGCTTAGAAAAGTTTCTAGGGTATAGTCATCACTATATAAGTGACTATTAATATTTAAAGATGATGGTCTAGTAGCAAGAAGCTGCTCTGCAATCCCAAAGGCACACAGTTTGAGGCCACTCTTAGGATTATAGAGCCCTTTACTTCCTCTCCCAGAATGCCTACTGAGAGAATCCAATCACAAGAAACAGCAGCTGTGCTTTTTCTCTCTGTGAAACAACCATATCCCCTTTCCCCCAAGAATAGTTATCTGAAACCCTAGCCCACTTCCCTATTTTGAAGAAAGCATCTGTAAACATTCCCCTTCCCCAAGTCCTTTATAAGAAAATATAAAATCCCCCTCTAACTCTTAGTAGTGGTTGGTCTTCTGCTTGAGAGCCAGCCCAACAGTTTCTCCTCAATAAACTACCTTTCTTAGCCTACACTGGGTTCTGTCCTTCCTCAGAAACCTTACAGCCACCAGCTGCTCCTTGAAGAAGGATGAAGAGGATCTCCTCAACATGATTATTGTCTCTGAAAACCTGCCAGAGGGTCCGCTATGGTCAGTTCTCACTCTACAGTACACAGCAATATATTCCATAGATGTTCAGATTATGTTGTTTTTGTGTACCATACTTTCAGTGAGTTTTCAGAAACAGAAAATCACACAGGAGGAGATTGTCCAGCTTTCTGCAGTGGAGAAGCTGGTAGATTTTAACAGCATACCAGGAATTTTTAACACAGTACTGAACAGTAAAATATGTTACAGGACAATATATATGATAGGATTCACTGCCACTAAGTCGGTTCCATTTGGTTCCAAACTTGTAAATCTTACCTGGAGATGATTGTTGCTATTATATGCCATCAAGTCAGAAGTGACTCAGCTGAACCTCCATTAGATTTTTGGAGGATGTAAATCACACTGGAGGAAATTGCTCATCTTGGCTCCTCAGTGCAGCTGGTAGATTTGAACTTCATCCTTAAGAATTGTCAGCATGACTATAGTCCATCAGAGTTCCCTTAACAGGAGAGGACTGCTCCCTATCTTTCTCCCATACTGCTCCAGAAGGATTCAAACTTACTTATTTATGTATCTTTTGGTTAAACTCACTATGAACTTTGTCTTATGCAGTAACTAAAACTTAAAACTCAAAGTCCTTGCTCTGATTTAGAACTGACAACATTTTTTCACAGGCTGTAAATCCATGGAAGATTATTATTTTGGACTCATAATGATGTAGCCTTTGTGTTTAGAAATGCAACACAAATATACCATTGCAAAGACTGGACTAGAGTACTAAACCTTCCATAAGTGCAATATGATACCATTTATAAGAAACTTGTTCAAACAGTGCGAGTGAACACTGCCTGGTGAAAAATAAAATAAGAATTTTTAAAAGCCCTCAAAAACACTAAACAACTGCTTATGGCAGTGGTGTATCCCTTCTTTATCTATTCAATCTAAATGCTGGACACCTCATTTAGAAGCTAGACTTTACAAAGGAGAATATGACATCAGGATTAGAGGATACTCGTTAATAAACTGTGTATTTCAGATGACACAAGTTTGCTTGCTGAAAGTGTGAACTTGTAGTGCTTGCTGCAGAATATAAAGAATTATGGTCTTAGATAAAAACAAACAAACAGAAAAAATCAGTGGAATCTCAACACCAGAAAGGAAGAGGAAGCAGTGTACGTCCTTAAGGACCAGAGATTTCCGTGCCAACCAGACTGGGGATCTACACAATAGCAGCCTTAGGAGAGAACCAAAGATTGACATGAAACAGAGATAACTTGGAATGGCTGCCCACAGAAACAAAGCCAGAGGTCTTCCCTCAAGCTTGATGGATGTCTGAAAGAAGATGCCATATCTGGCAGAACTAAGAAAACTTTGTAACACTGGCTTAAGCCAAGAGTCTGAAGGCCAAAGGGCCTGTGACCATACTTGAGAAGCTATCTCGACTAAGAGATTGTAATCTGCTGTCAACCTGAATTATATCCTGTTACTTCCTTAATAAACCCTAATGAGAGTGAGGAAACAAAACTCCTCAACCAGAGGCCAATGGACAGCGTCATGGAAGATGGAGAAAGGATTAAAGTTGTCCATGATTTCATCGTACTTGGATTCACAAACAACTCCTTTGTTACCACCAGTCAAGAAATCACAAGTTGCATTGGAAAATTTACTGTCAAGGATCTCTCCAGAGTATTTAAGAGCTATGGTGTTAGTCAAAAGGCTTAGATATATCTGATCAAAACCACAGTCTTTTCAGTTGCTTGCTATTCATCTGGAAGCTGGATAGTGATTAAGGACAAAAGAAGAAAAAGTAATGCTTTTGAGTTATGTTACTGGAGAAGTAGGTTGAATATTGATTGCATGGACTATGAAGAGTGCAAACAAGTCTTGTGCTGAAGAAAGTGAAACTAGAGTGCTTCTTGTAGGCAAGCATGGTGAAACTTCATCTCACTTACATTGGATAAGTAGTCAGGAAGAGCCAGACATGGGAGGACACGATGCTTGAAAATTTGGAGGGTCAATGGAAGAGAAGAAAACGTACAATGAGATGAATCGACACAGTGAGCTTAACAATGTTGCCAAGTGTGTTGGAGATGGTTCAAAATACAACAATGTTCAGAGCCATTGTTCATAGGGTTGCTATGAGTCATAGTCCATTCAAAAGCACAAAATAATAATATCATTTATTAAGAGAATTCTGGGGGCCTATATCATAAGGAGTTGTGCTGTCAACTCAAAGGTTATATTTATCTGATAGCTCAAATCCACCAGTGGCTCCAAGGGACAAATAGGCAATCTTCTCCTGTGCAACTCACCACCTAGGAAACCCAATGGCAGGTCAATTATGAGTAGGTTCTGACTCTACAATAGTATATGTGTGAGCGGTGTGTGTGTGTGTGTGTGTGTGTGTGTGAGAGAGAGAGAGAGAGAGAGAGAGAGAGAGACAGAGAGAGAGAGAGACAGAGAGAGAGAGAGAGAGAGAGAGAGAGAATCCTTTTTTTTATTAATTTTAATGAAAGATTACAGAGACTTTGGATTTCCATTTATTCATTGTTGCACTTTCTCCCTGCCCAAACCCCCCCACCCCAGTTCACTCTTCTCTTTGAAAAGTAAAAGAAAAATTCTTTCATTGTTATACAATTCCTTCCCCCAAGTCCACTCCGCTATGCAACCTTTGTTCTGGACACCTGTCATGACAATAATACCTAATCATATATCCCTTTTAAACAGTTCTCTCCCTCATCTGTTTCAATGCAGAATACATAATTTATCCCATCTTTCTCAGCCTCCTCCCAATCCCAATGTCAGTCCTGTTTTACAACAGTGACACTATGCACTATTTGTCCTTTTGTGACTGAGATATTTCACTCACCATAATGTCCTCCAGAGTCACTCATTTTGAATAATATTTCATGAGTTTCTTGTTTTTTAATGCAGTGTAGTATTCCATTGTGTGAAGATACTAGACATTCTCTATCCATTCATTTGTTGATGGACACTTAGGTTGTTTCCAATGCTTTGCTATTGTGAACTAAACCACGATAAACATGGGTGTGTATATATCTGCTTAGGTGATGGTTATGGTTTCTTTAGAGTATATTCCCAGTAGTGGAATTGCTGGGTCAAATGGTATTTCTATTTGCAACTTTTTGAGAACGTGCCATACTGCCTTCCATAGCAGTTGCACCATTTTATATTTCCACCAACAATGAATAAGGATTCCAGTTTCTCGACAACCTCTCCAGAATTTACTTTTTGCTGTTCTGTTAAATTTTTATATTCTTACTGGGGTGAGATGATATCTCATAGTTTTTTTTTATTTACATCTGTCTTAGAGCTAGGGATTTTGAACATTTCTTCATGTGCTTGTTGGCCATCTGAATGTCTTCTTTGGTGAAGTGTCTGTTCATATCCTGTGTCCATTTTTCAATTGGATTGTTTACTTTTATCTCATTGTGGTGCTCAATTATTTCATAAATTCTAGATAGAAGTCCCTTATCTGACATGTCATTACCAAATATTTTTTTCCTAGTCTGTGGCTTCCCTTTTTACCCTGTTGGAGGAGTTTTTGGATGTGCATAGGGATTTGATTCTTAGAAGGTCCCATTCATCTATTTTATTATCTCCTGGTTGTAGATTTTCCAAGATGCTTGAAAGACTGTTTATGTTGTGGATCAGAACTTCTAGAGTTCTCCCAAGCTTTTCTTTAATGGTGGTGTAGTCCATGTCATGTTGTCCTGCCCACTATCTCCATAGAAGAAATATTAACAATCTCTTGTCATTAACATTCCATGCCTCTGAAAGCCATATAGGATTACTGTCAGTTAAAATATACCTATGGCAATGATTTGGATTTTGAGGACTATTTGCACAAAGTTCTGAAACAACAATAATTCAAACAATACAATGTGCCGGGCCAGGAAGACTATCAGTCCTACCTGAACAACTCTGCTCTATATCTAATACTGGTCTAAGAAATAAAATGTATTAGTAAATAAAGTGTATGGAGATAAACACTTAAATTTGTGGTATAAATTCTTTTAGAATTTTAGATTTAATTCTTTTAGAATTTTAGAAAAGCAGTAAAGTACTAAAAGCACAGATTTTGTCAAGTGATAATCTCTGGATGAAGCAGAGGGATGAGGAAGCGTGAAGTGGTGATGTTAGGTATCTTGGAGTCCATTCCGACTCTAAACAACCCTAAATACAACAGCAGGAATGATCAAGTCTTGCATCACTGCCACAATCATCCCCACGTTTTGAACCCAATTGTACCAATGAATCTGAGTGAGAATCTTCCTCTTTCTCACTAATACCCTTTTTATAAAACATGATGATAGTGATTAATTTTATGAGACCCAATGAACTAGAATGCTAGCAAGAAACACAATATGAGTGGAAAAAACAAGACCAAAAATAAATTTACATATTAGAAAACAGCCCAACAAAAAGGGATGTCCTTAATCAGAGTTTATGCCCTCTTAATGAGCACAATTAAGTCTTTCCATCCTCACATGTAAGAATTATTCTGGAAGAATTATTTTTAAAAGAAGTACTTCTTCCAAGTCACATTTGTTTGTTCTTCTGATAGTTTATAATACGTTCCTTGTTAACACCATATTACAAATGCATTAGTTTGTCTTCATTATTCCTTGTTAATTACCCAAGTTTAGCATGCATGTGAAGTGATTTTTTTATTTTTGATATTTGAAAGAGGTATATAAAAAATTGTCCAATGCAGCATGTGATTTCGTTCTTCACTTTTGTTTTCTTGGACATTAATTGTTGATCAATGAATCACATCTTCAGTATCTTTTTAATTTGTCATTACTTGGCTTATTTGTTCTCCAGGGAGCAGTAATTTTAAGGCTTTAATTAGGTGCTGGCTACAATAATGTGTAGTCATTCAACCTACTAATAGATTATAAATTTTGTTTTATATATTTTTTAGTGGAGTAATAGAATTAAT
>NW_006399894.1:5273725-5289007 GCF_000299155.1 Elephantulus edwardii
CCAAGGTTACTTTTCTCTTTGAAAAAAAAATTCTTTCATTGTTGTACCATTCCTCATCCCACCCCAGTCCACCTTACTATGTAATTCTTACACTGGACTGTTTTCATACAAATAATACCTAAACATATATTCCTTTTAAGCAGTTCTCTCTCTCATCTGATGAGGGAAAGAAAATAATTATTGATTTGCATGCAATTATTTGTTTACATTGCATTTCATTTATGTTCTTTGTGTTTTATACAATCTTTTCTTTACCTTGTGTTTCACACTGTTATTCATATACATTGCATTATATTTAATTACTTTAAAAAATTATACTGGTTTGTTTACCAGTTTGAATGTGTTTTTCACACCAGATCTTTCCCTTTTCCTTCACTGCCCCTCCCCCAACCAATTGTGACCCCCCCCTTCCGCTACCCATCCTAACTCCTCAGCTTCCACCCTCCCTCCTCTTGGATGCTCAGACTCATTCTACAATAATGGTTTTTATATAGTGTTTGTCCTTATGTGACTGAGTTAATTCACTCAGCATAATGCTCTCCAGTTTCTCCCAAGTTAGGTAGTAATTTACAAAACAGACACATGAAAAAATGCTCAAAATCACTGGCAATAAGAGAGATGCAAATCAAAATTACAATGAGATACCATCTCACTCCAGCAGCAGTGAAAAAGTTTAACAGGACAGTAAGTAATAAATATTGGAGAGAATGTAGCAAAATAGGAACTCTTATACACTGTTAATGGGATTGTAAAGTGGTATCACCACTCTGGAAAGTAGTTTGGCACTTCCTCAATAAGCTGAACATAGAAATTCCATGACACAGCTATTATACTGCTTGGAATATACTCTCCAAAAATAAGAACTGAGGCACAAACGAAGACTTGTACACCAATGTTCATAGCAGCGTAATTCACCTTGGCAAGAACATGGAAACAGTACAGAAGTCCAACCACAGTTGAATGGATTTCAAAATTATGATACTTTTACCCAAGGGAATACTATGCAGCACACAGGAGTAATAATTTTGTAACTATTTCTTAAATATAATGAAAAGATAGTTTGTAACCACACTGACTGTGGTACAATTAATTAAGTAATGTAGTATAGCTCTTCCAGCCATAGCCTTCTATTTGCAATTCTAGCCTCTTTGCCTAGGCTTAAGACAGAGCAAGTTATTTGTCATGTGATTGTTTACTGTCAATTCAGAAATTCCTCCTAACTGGCCCTCAAATAGAGCTTCAACAGAGGGTAAATCACATGGGAGGGGATTACCATCTTTCTACACTGAGCCACTGGTGGATACAAAGTACCAGAGAAAGGTCATCTTTAGGTTAGCAGCTCAACTCCCTGTGGACTATGCAGTCAGAGCTTCCACCATGCCTGCGTGCGTGCGTGCATGCGTGCGTGTGTGTCTGTGTGTGTAAGAAAGAGGTAGAAAATGAATATACCTTGAAGTTCCATCCTATTAGAAAGTATTACATAAGTTGCCACCATTGGTTTTCTTGGGGATGTGGTTTATAGCCCTGAGATCATACATAATGACATGTTCCTGAAAAACCTGATCCTTTTCACTCTGGATATTGAATTTGACTTGATCCAGCTGCTTTGACAGTCAACAGCCTATAACCAACAGCCTCAACCTGCAGATTCCTGGTCTGTAATTTTCCAGTCCCTGCAACCATGTACATTGGCCTACATTATCTACAAATTGGTAAACCATTTTTTTCTAAGAGGTTTTGAGTTTCTAGAGATTTTCTAGAAAACTAAAGAACTTAAAGATAGTAGGACTGCAGAAAGAAGGAATATCTGATGTTAGAAACGCTGGAGCCACACTGCAGTTTGGAAAAGTTGAGCATTTGAAATATTTTTTAACCCTTGCCTTATAGGAGCAAATTTTGTAGTAATCCATTTAAACACAATTGTTCTTGCACTTACTTTTAAAACAATTATAAAAGTAGGGTGAGTAAGCTTCCTATTTTATTCAGGACTGAAAATTGTCTTAGAATATTGGACTATCAATGAACACTCTCTAACAGTCCTTGGCAAACCAGAAATATTTCCCTAGAAACATGTAAGTAAACTTAAAAATTTTAGTAGCACTAAGATTCTCTGTGTAGTATTTATGGTTCACACACTGGAATACAACATAAAGGGTTAGAGGTTCTGCTCCACCAAGAGGCATCTTGGAAAAGAAAAGGTGGGAGTGGCCAGCTACTAAATAAAATCAGATATTATGAGCCATATGAAACAAAATTCTAATCTAACATGCATGGCATCTGCAAAAATTATTCATTTTGGTTTGTGGTTGCTGAAACATGTTAAAACTAGAATTCTCAAAACCTCTTAACAACCGATTGGAAACTATGTAGAACCTCATGAAATAATGGGTCTTGGTGATTACAACCAGGAAAGTCTGGTAGCAACAAGAGAAAGAAAGTTTATTAAAGAAAAGGAGGGAATTCTAGAATTACAAATTTAATGTCACCAGAGGGGAAAAGGTGGGGGAAAAGGCAGAAGGAAAAGGGAAGAAGAGAAAGGTGTCATTCAGGCATAGATGGCTCAGTACTCAAGGCCAAGGGTGCAAAAAAACCCCCTCTCCTTTCTAGGTTTGCCTTATTTATATGGTCTGTATTCTTATGAAGCTCATTATTGTGGGATTGGTTTTTATCAGGATTTTCATGGAAATGTGTGATTTTCTGGTGCAGTATTTTATATTCTGTTTTATATTGTTTTGCTTACAAAAGCCATGTACATTGTGTTTCATGCTATTTTTTATTCCCATTGTGTTTCACAAAATCATTCCCATGCATTATATTTTATATAATTAATCATTGGACTGTGGCCATTATTACACTGTCTTTTCATGTCCCTGCCAGATTTTTCCTATTTCTTTACCCTTTCCCTTTATCCACCAAACTGCCTAACCTTGTGGTTTTGCCCCTACCCATTCTCACCACTCTGCTTCCATCCCTTTCCTTCTTGGGTCCCCATACAGTTTTTACTAGTTATCTTTCTATTTTTACAGATATAGTCTTATGCTGTATCTGTCTTTACAAAACTTGAGTTAGATCACTCAGCTTAACTCTCCTTAGTCACTCCCTGATATGTAGTATTTTTTTTAAATCATTGCTCCTGAGTGGTGTATAGTACTTTATTACGTGAATGAACCACAATTTCTCAATCCATTCAGTTGTGGTAGGACATTTGGGCTATTTCTATGTTCTTGCAATGATGAATAAAGCAGCTATGAACATTGGTATACAGATCTTAATTTGCGTTTCAGTACTAATTTCCTTGGAGTATATTTGTAGCAGTGGAATAATTGGGTCGTATGAAGTTTGCATGCTCAGCTTTTTGAGAAAATGTTAAATTGCTTTCCAGAATGGTTGTCCAATTTTACAATTCCATGAACAGTGTATAGAGTTCCTATCTCTCCACATCCTCTCCAACATTTATTGCTTGCTATTCTTTTAAACTTTGCTACTGTTACTGGAATGAGGATAGTATCTCATTGTGGTTTATTTACATCTCTCTTATTACAAGTAATTTTGAACATTTCTTCATGTATTTGTTTGCCATCTGAATGTTTTCCTCCTTGAAAACTCTTTACATGTCTTTTACCCATTTTGTAATTAGGTTATCAGTTTTTTTCTTCTGGGGACCGTGTAGAATTCTGTAAACTTTTGTTATGAAACCCTAGTCTGAGATGGTGTTACCAAATGTTGGTTTTGATCCCCCCACCTCACACACACACAGTTACTAGGTTTTATTTTTTCTTTATTGGAAAAAGTTTTTTATGTGCATAGGGATTTAATTTTTAAAAAGTTCTATTGATCAAATCTTTCTACCTACATGCTGTGCACGTGATTGCACATGTTTAGCAACAAAATTCACCGTAAGAAACATCTTTTGGGGATTCTTTGGTCCTAATTTCTATGCACATGTCTCTATTTAAATCACTCTCTAACTGCTTTCACTGGTATTTTCCTTTTAATAAAATTGTAATCTGATACTCTTTGCTTCAAGAACTGTGTAACTATTATTAATGAAGACATTAAGTAAATTTGACTTCATGCCTAAAGCCTCTTACACAGTGTACATCTCTCCAAAATGCATGTGTTGTCACTTGTGATCAAAAGCTTAAATCATTAATCCGTTTAATTAATATATACCCCTTAGAATTTCAATATCACTGCCTGTTAAACAATACCATTCTTATTACTCAACATCAGAAAATAGAAGCCATGTCCTTTTTGTTAATTATGTTATCTACTGTCAATCAATCTGAAGTCGTTCCTTAGAACCACTGAAAAGTTAAGATATGAGCAGAACACTGTCTCAGGAGTCACATTTCAAGAAAGATTGCTTACTGATCCATTTAAACATATGTTAAGTGTCCTTTAATTTTAAGTGGCATTGTTTTGGTTTCTTGCGCCCATCAGATTTCAAAAAAGGTTTCTTTGGATGTAATTTTCCGTTCTTAGGAGCCCTCAAATCCCTTACAACTCATAGCAACATTTTGAAAAACAAATCTGAACTCTGTCCTATCCTCTGCCATTTTCATTATTTCTAGTATACTCAAGCCCACTGCAGCAGTCACTGGATCAATCCAAGGTCTTTCTCTCTTCCATCAACCTTTCATCTTACTGAGTATGATGTCGTTCTCCAAGGAATAGCCTCTTCTAACAATATACTCCAAGTACGTGAGATGAAGTTTTGTTATCTTTGCCTCCAAGGAGCATTCTAGCTCTACTTTCTCCAATAACCATCTACAGGAAATAAGATATGATCTTGAATCAATTCCATCTGAATTTCAGGATTATCTGAGGAATAAGTTTGAGGTATTGAACACCAATGACCAAAAACTGTAAGAGTTGTGGGATGATATCAAGGATATCATCCCTAAAGAAAGCAAAGTGTCCTTACAAAAACAGAAAAAATCTGAAAGAACACAGAAGAAGGTATTTTTTTTTCAAAAGAGTTCACTATATTACTCCAGTGTTACCATATACTTGATTAGACAAGTCTTTATCATTCACTTTTCTTTTTATAATTAAATAATTCCTAGTTGATTACATATTTTCATAAAAAACTCAGTGCTAACATATTCCAGGTTGGACTCCATGTGTCTCAATGTAGCACCTGCATTCAGAAACTAAGGATATTTTGTAGAGTGATTAGAAAAATGGTATCAATTATGATCCATTGAAAATTATCATATTTTCAAATCACACTTCATTCATTCAAACATATTATTCCAAGAGTTAAGAGAGGAGAGAATATATTCATTGTCATTGTTGTTATTATATATCATTGAGCCTCTTTGAACCATAGTGCCCCTATGAACAGCAAACCTGCACCCTGCCCTATCCTGTGCCTCTACATCTTGTAGAGTATTCCTCACTTATGCAGACCTTCCAACGTTCCAAGCATGATGCCCTTCTACAAGGACTGACCACCTGTTAACAATGTGTCTAATGAATGTGAGATAGAGTTTCACTACCCTTGATTCCAGAGAGCACCCTGGTTTCATTAACTCCAGAAAGATTATACTGACAAGAAAAAAAAGACAAAAGGAAACAATCAAAAACCAAGTCTTAATTATTAAATTAAATATGAGTACAAAAATGACTGAACTGACCTATACCTAATAAAATATATATTTAGAATTACGAATCTTGATGACAATGATAAAGAACCCTCAAAAAATTGTAAATATTTATACACAGGAAATTGAAAAAAACATTAAATTAATGCCTAGTGATAAGGAGGTGCACCACCAACCCAAAGGCACTCAGTGCAAATTTACCAACTGCACCAAGGGAGGAAGATGGGCAAACGTCTCCAGCACTATTGCTGTCTCTGAAAACCCACTGGAGGGTCAGCTATGGGCTGGGTCTTACTGGATGTTACATAACAACATCACATAGAGAAATCTACATTTTTTGTCAGTTTACCATCATGTGGTGGATTGCATGCTACTTGTGATCCTGGAAATGTTATGACACCGTTTTTCAAATATGAGCAAAGTTACTCATGGTGGACAGATTTCAGCAGAGCTTCCAGACTAAGAAATAGTACTAGCCAAACACTTCTAAAATAATAGTCCCTCAAAAAACTTATGAATAAAATTGGATCATTTAGTATAATGCAAAAGTATGAGCCTTTAATATTGGAGGGTATCAACAGTATAATCAGAGAAGAACTGTCAAGTCCACCTTAACTGTGTGGATGGAGTAAAATTTTCACTAAATAAAGAACTTTTATTTGCTGATATAATAAGATTTAAAAGGAGGAGAAACAGTGGAAAACATCAATGAATAATCATAATGTGGAATGCATACAGTAAAAATCTATGAAAAATTCAAATATTCAAAAAATAAAAAAGAACACACAAAGATGAATATTTTAGGCATTTTTAAGCTGAATGAATTGCTGTTGGTATTCTTATATTAGATAATCATGTGATATATACCCTACCAAAAATTACATATTGAAGTGGAATTGTATCCCATTCATTGTGAAAAACAAGATTTTAAGATCTATCTTGATGTACAAAGCAGTCAATGATGAAATAATATCCATTCATATAGAAGAAACAACTTTTAATACATCTATCATTCTAATATCACAACAGTCACAAAAGTTAAAGAGGAAGAAATTGATTATGCAAAGGCATTAGACTGTGTGGATCACAGTAATTTGTGGCTAACATTGAGGAAAATGGGAATCTCAGAATACTTGACCATGCTTATATGAAACCTATACTTAGACCAAGAAGTAGTGCTTATAACAGAGCACAGAAACACTGCATCATTCAAAATCAGAAAAGGAGTGTGTCATGGATGCATCATGTCCCCATACCTTTTCACTCTGTAGGCAGAACAGATCATTCAGGAAGCAGGGCTTTATGAGGAGGACTGTGCATTAGAATTGGTGGAAGACACATTAACAACATATGAAGACAGATGATACAACCTTGCTTGCTAAAGCTGAGGAGGACCTGAAGCACTTGCTGCAAAAGTTTAAGGACTGTGGTCTTCAGTATGGTTTGAAGCTCAAGATCACGAAGACAAAGATTCTCATTACTGGGCCAATTGGCAGCACCACATTAGATGGAGAAAAGATTGAGGTTGTTAGCAATTACAGCTTCCTTGGATCCACACCAGCAGTCATGAAATCAAAAGAAAAATTGCACTGGGAAAATCTGCTGTCATGGACTCTGCAGAGTGCTGAAGAGCAACAATGTCAGTCTAGATACAAAAGGTGCCCCCAATCCAGGCCATGGTCTTCTCAATTACTTGTTATGCTTCAGAGAGTTGGATAATGACTTAGCATGACAGAGAAGAATAGATGACTTCAAGTTGTAGTGGTGGAGAAGAGTCTTGAGCATACCATGGACTGCCAAGGAAACGAATCGGTCTGCCTTGGAGAGGGTGAAACCAAGTCTCTCTTTTTGGAGAGATATGATTTTGAAACTCTTCCTCACTTATTTTGGGCACATGGCCAGGAGATATCAGTCCTTGGAGAAGGACATCAAGCTTGGAATTGTGGATGGACAGTATAGGAGAGGGAGACCCTGGATGAAATGGATTGATACAGTAACTGAGGCAATGGGAGTTGATGTGTCAGACTTAGTGAGACTGGCTCGGGACAGGGAAGGGTTCAGAGCTCCTGTACATGGTACATCTCAGGTGATTCAATGGCACGTTAACATTTACTATGACAGGTTTGGAAGCAGGAGTGGCATCGACTTCCTAAATAACATGCCTTCTGAAACTCCATAAACTTTGATAAATGTCAACAGTTGCAGAGGGACTCCTGACCTTTTGTTCATGGGGTTACTATGAGTTATGCTGAACAAGAAGGTAATCAACAACAACAACAGCAATCAAGCTGATTCTTATGCACATCACCAGGTGAAATCCATGTGTATAGCCTAAATTTATGTTTCTTATAAAATGTATTTGAATAATTTGTTGATTGTACAAAATTCTAATATTCTATCTCCAGCTCTATTTCTGTCACCAAATCCATGTTTTCCAACTACTGATCCTTATTCTCTGTTCCCAAAATTTGCATTCCAGTCACCCATCATTATTAATGCATCTTGATTTTATGTTTGATCAATCTCTGACTGCAAAAGTAAATAGAAATCTTCAATTTCCTCCTCTTTGTCTCTGCTTGTTGGTGCATATATTTGAATGATGGTGGTATTCAGTGGACTTCCTTTTATGCATATGGATATTATCCTGTCACTCACAACATTATATTTCAAGATGGATATAGAAATGACTTTTTTAACTTTCGCAACCCCATTTTTCCTCACCTTTCATCTCCAGCATAGAAGATATTATGATCCTCTGACTCAAAATGTCCTGTTCCTGTCCATCTCATTTTGCCAATGCCTAGTATGTCAATATTTATGCTTTCCATTTCTTTCTTAACAATATTCAATTTTCCTACATTCATGGTTCTTAAATTCTATGTTCCAATCACTACCGTCTGCTTACAGTTGTTCCTTCTCTTACGTGTTCACATACTTGAGGGCTCAGCCTCAGTTGCCATATCTCCTAGTCTAAGTGTGCTCTGTTATACATAGGGTTTTCAAAGGCCTGCTATTTCGGAAGTGGGTGGTCAGTCCTTCTTAGTCTGTCTTAATTAGATTTCTAAGATTTAGAACATTATGTGACAGACAAGCATTTTACAGAGAAGAGCAGATAAAGGATACTTCCCAGTAGTAGAAAAAAACCCAATAGATTCCATGTTGTCCCAACCCTTTGTAGGTGTATTTTAAGCCACACCTTTCCTTGCTCCAACAGCATTCACTTCTACTTCCACTGACTCCATTCAATGTCTTTCTCCCCTATCCAGCCCTTGATGTGATGTCTTATATGTTAATCTTTCTGGGTTTCTATGATTCTGAATGCCTCAAACTACTGCCAGTTTCTTCCACTGCATGCAGTATCTCTTGAGCTCAGAAATATTGAACTTCTGTTCAGGATTGACTTCTTGTGCCTTAGGGCATTTTCTCTTTCATTTATACAGCAATGCTTTTCCAGGAAAGGTTGATATATGCTATAGACTTGGTATACAATATTGTCTTTCTGCCACATGCATTGTACTGCACTATACAGTTACAAACAACTATGTCTTCCAGAAACCCGCAGGCCAAGTCTGTCACCTTCAAATTTTGGAGCTCAAGGCAGGGCGGCAGCAGGGCAGAGTGCAGGGGTACAATGTGTGTGGCAGGAGGTGACTTAGTGGTTTGCTATCTATAGTCAACTGATATTCAACAAGGAAATAAAACCTATCAAATGGTTTTAGAAAACTGGACTGCTACCTGCAGAAAGCTGAAATAGGATCGACATTTTACACCATATGGAAAAAAAAAAGTCATCTCAAGGTGGATAAGAAATCTTAAAGTAAAGCTCAAAACCTTAAAATTAATCAGGGAGAATTCTACAAATCAAGCTTAGATGGTCCACTCTGTAGTATAAAAAGACTGCCAAATACAGCTAAATATGTACAGTCTGAGTAGGATAAAACTAATCAACGCGACCTTCTAAAGATTAAATCCCCGTGCACATAAAAAACAGTTTCCAACAGAGTGAGGAGAAAACCTACTGACTGGGGGGAAAAATGAGGCAATACTATCTTAGACAAGTGTCTCATAATGCAGGTTTACAGAATCCTACTGCCCCTTAAAAAAGACTAATAATTCAACTATAGAATGTGCAAAAGACATGGAAAGACTTTTTCCAGAGGAAGATATTCAGATGGCCAACAGTCATATGAAGAAATGCTCAAAATCATTGGTGATTAGAGAGATGCAAATAAAAAAATTACAATGAAACACATTTTACTCAAGTAGCAGTGGCAAATTTTAAAAGGACAGCAGGTAATACATATTGTAGAGGATGTGACAAAATAGGAACTCTTATGCATTGTTGGTGGGATTTTAAAATGATACAAACACTCTGGAAGGCAGTTGGATGTTTCCTCATAGGCTGATAATAGAAATTCGAATTGTCTCAGCTATTTCAGTGATTGGAATGTACCCCAAGAAAATGAGAATTGAGGCACAAATGAAGACTTGCACACCGATATTTGTAGCACCATTATCCACCATCACAAAAACACGGACACAGCCCAAATGTCCAACCACAATTTAATAGAGCGATTAATCAACAATATTATGCAGACATCACTGAAGAAAATTTCTTAAAAGCTGTCAATATGAAGTGCATCTCAAAATCAAGAACCCTAACATCTGCCAAACTGGTCAAATAAGCATCAAGAAATATGGAGAAAAATTTAAAATTGTAAATAATTTTATTTTACTTGGACCTACAAAGAGTTCTGTAAGCCTAGTGGTAAAAAGCTGAACTGCAATCACAAAGGCACTTGGTTTGAATTCACCTCCTGCTCTGAGAGAAGAAAAGATGATTTAATCAAGTGAGATTTACAGCCTCTGAAAGCTCACCCAAAGGTCAGCTCAGTTTTGACTCTATGGTACACAGTAACAACAACTTGGATCTACAGTCAACACCTATGAAAATAGTACTTAAGGAATCAAAAATATATATTACGTTGGGAAAATCTGCTTTCAAGAACCTCTTTAAAGTACTGAAGAACAAGAATATTGTTTGAAAATTCAAGTGTGCATGACCAAAATGACAGCATTTTCAGCTGGATGTAAACGAACAATGGATGAAGAAAAATGAAGAATTTACCTATTTCTAAAACAAAATTTTTATTATATATATTTTTTTACTTACTGAGTTTGTATACATTTTTTCACACCTGCTCTTTCCATTTCTTTTACCCACCCTTTCCAAGATCCGTCAAATTGTGTAACTCTATGATTAACCCCCACTCCCGCCCATCCTAATCTCTTTACTCCTCCCCTTTAGATCCTCATACACGTTCTACAAAAATGGTCTTATGGGATTTGTTCTTATAAGACTGAGTTAGTTCACTTAACATAATCCTCTCCAGTTCCTCTCAAATTAGGTAGTGATTTACAAAACCATTGCTCCTGTGTGATGCATAGTATTCCATCATGTGAATGTACCATAATTTCTCAATCCATTCAATTGTGGCTGGACGTTTGGGATGTTTCCATGTCCTCACGATGGTCAATAATGCTGCTTTGAACATTGGAATTGATGCTTTTGATATGTGACATTGGCAAAAAAATTTTAACATATAATGGGCTGTCAAAAGCACAAATCCATCTCAGAGGAAGTGCAACCATGATGCTCTTCAGTGATAAGAATGGTGAAACTTAATCTCAAATACTTTGGACATGTTGTCAGGAGAGGTGAGTTGTTGGAGAAATATACAGTGCTTGGAAATATAGTCTTTCAACAAAATGAAAGCCCTCAAGAGATGGTTCGACACAGTGATTTCAACAGTGGGCTTCACCTGGTAGAGATCCTGAGAATGATGCAGGTTTTAATATGTTATTTATAGGATCACTCTGAGTTGTATTTCAGTTCACAAGGTCTAGCAACAATAACGAAATAGAGAACTTGCCTCTATCATTTCAGTAATCTATGTTCACATAGCTTAGGTATATGAATGCACTCACATATAGGTTCATATTAACACTTGCACACATACACACACAAATCCTTTGTTTTTCAATTTTGTTCTTTTAGTGAAGAACAAAATATGTTGTTGTGTTTGTTGTTAGGTGATGTCAAGTCGAGTATGACCGATAGAGACTTTATAAGCAACAGGCCTGAACCTGATCCTATCCTGCTCCTTACTTAGCCTTCCTGACATTAGAGCTCACTTGTGGCAGTCACCATGCCAGTCCAGCTGATCAAGGGTCTTCCTCTCTTTTGTTGACCCTCTCCCTTTTTGAATATCATTTCCCTCTGCATGGACTGGCCCCTTCTACCAATATCTCAAAATATATCCTCATTTCTATCTCCAAAGAATACTCTAGCTGCACCCTGTTCAAAATATACTTGTTTGTTGTTTTGGCTGTTCATAAGATGTTCAGTACTCTTCGTTAACATCACAGCTCAAAGACATCAAATCTTCTTATATCATCCTTATTCATTTTCCAGATATTAGATGCATAGAAAGTGATCAGAAAGATCATGGCCTGAATCAGAAGCACCTTAGTCCACAAACTGGCATCATTACTTCTCAATCATTTGGAGATGCCCCACTCCAGACTTTCATGTGAAATTCATCTCCTGATTTTTTTAACTGCTGGTAGGTACCCACAGTGTTAACTGTGGATCCAAATAAGATGAAGTTATAGACAGTTTCACTCGGCCAATAAAATTTAATGAATGATTATTTTTAAATATATGAAGAAAATATTATAAAATGTATATTATTCACAAATTTTAAATATTTATCTAAAATCATAATTAGAAAGCTAAATAAATTTTTAAATTAGTATAGTGAGTCAAGACAGTGTGCATCATCATTGCTTGTATATTCTGCCTTGAAATTATTTAATATGATAGCAGCCATGATAAGTTTCAAACTTACATTCATTTATAATCATACAAACTCTATGCTCATGATATGACTATTAGTGAAGAAAAAAATTTCAAAATAACTGAAGTGCTAAAAAGGAAGTATCATTTTGTCCTGGAAATATATTGAATAGATATTTTAGGGAAAGAATGACAGATTTTACCAGCATCAAGAAATTGAAATTCTTCTTACACTACCACATGATGCCCAGAATATTTGGTGCTTCCTAGAATCTGTATTACTAATTCCAGATATGATAGCGGTAATTTTTATTCACTAAAAATTCTGCTAATAGCTTTTGTCATGAAAAGAGGGAAATAGATTTGATATATTTTTCACTAAAATTGCACTACCTGGAAAAGATTTTTGAGATACTCAAAGGTTCTCATCAGAATTCCATCATTTCTTGCTAGCCTGTGATTTAAAGGGAAGGAATATACCATTTTATAACTAATTCTGAATTGACAAAAGAAAACTTAAGTAAAGAAGATCAAAGGCTTAGTTTTGACCTTGTCTAAACATATATGAAAGAGTCTACAAAGGGTGAAAAAAGATCAGAGTCAGAACTTATTAGAATGATTAAATGTGTTTTTTTAGAGAGACCATTTAAAGAGTCTTTTCTTCTGCTTGCCAATCTCTCAATATTTTATTCATAGAGGATACAAAAGGTTATTTTTCATAACATGTAAGAACTAGATTCAAAACAATAACAACAATAAAATAAAATAAGATCTGATAGCAACCATGGAAAATACTTTGGTCAGCATCTCCATTTTATACTCGATAAAATTGAGCTCAGAAAATTCTAATAGTCTAGTTGTAAAAGAGCTGTGTTCCCAGCTTGAAATCAGGTAGAGAGTTTTTGCAGCCACCAGTTTCTGCATGGAAGAAAGATGGGCAATCTGCTCCTGTGTGATTTAGTACGTCTAAAAACCACTAGTGCATTAGCAATAGTTGGTTCTGTATATTACAAAATCAACAGTTTAGCCTCACTTTCAATTTCAAGAGGATGGAAGTCACACAAGTGTTGAGGACTTTCCTTCATAGGGTTGCTATGAGTCGCCTACGACTCAATGGCATTTAACAACAACAATATAGCTTAAATGCTCTATGATTAAATCATTGCTTTTATTCTTCTCGGTTTAGGATGAATATTCACTAAACAAACAAAAGAGGATAACATCCATGAGTAGGACTTTCTAAATATCAAACTCTGTGTACATCAAAAACTTTCTCCAATAGTGTGGAAAAAAAAAAAACAACACACACACACACACACACACACAAAAAAAAAACACCAACCCGCAACCATATTGGCCATATCAGACAAAGGTTTCATAAGAAAAATTTACAGAACACTACAGGACCATGACACGAAAAATACTGATAACTCAAACACAAAGTTGACAAAAGACTTTTCACAGAGGAAGACATTCAGAGGGCCAATAGATACCCAAATAAATGCTCAAAATCACTGGCTATAAGAAAGATTCAAATTAAAATTGAAATCAGATATTACCTCCCCGCAGTAACAGTGACAAATTTTAGCAAAGCAGAAAGCAATTAATGTTAGAGAGGATGTGGAGAGGTTGAAATTCTCATATGCTACTGTGGGATTGTAAAATAGTACAACCACACTGAAAGGCTATTTGGCATTTTCTCAAAAAGCTGAACATAGAAACCCCATATGACCCAGCTATTCCATTTCTAGGAATATATACTGAAGAAAATAGAACTGAGATAAAAATAGAGATTTGTACACCAAAGTTCATAGCAGTGTTATTCACAAAAACAAGAAAATGGAAACAGCCAAAATGTTCACCAACAAATGAATAGATTGAGAAATTGTGGTACATTCACACGATGGAATATTGTGGCATCACAATCCTAAACATTGGCTTTTCTAAACATTGTGTTAGCCCACACTGGGGACAGGGTAATCAGCTACCTTAACTGTGGACACATGCTCATGCAAATCATCCACAAATCAGGAACTAAAATAAGAGAGTGCTCCCCACAATGTGAAAGACGGCAGTGATGATGATGGAGAGGTTTTGAAGAGACTGGCACTGCTGAGAAGAGACAGCGGCAAAGGATAACCCTTTGAAGCCCTGGAGATAAAGGCCAAAGCTAAGGGTTTTACTTGCTGAATGGTTAAAGAGATGTTGACTCATACAACAGCTCTGAGATAGAGTTTGCTGGATGATTGAGGAAATAAGAGGCTTCTTGCGGTTGTGCTGCTGAACTGAATGAACCTGGACTCTCACTAATTGAGGAATTGCTCCTCATTAATCTGACTTGGGACTACTGAGTTGTTGTTGTTACGTGCTGTCAAATCACTTGAGACTCATAACAACCCTATATACAACAGCCCTAAACCCTGCTTTATCTCTTGCCTACCTCATTGTCTTTGATACACTTATCCCCATCTTATTGAGGGTCTTCCTCTCCTGCGCTGTCCCTCTGCCCTGCCAAGCATGACATCCCTATCCAAGGACTGATCTCGCCTTGCGACATGTCCAAAGTATGTCAGACAGAGCTCCAAGGGCAGCCTGGCTTCACCCTCTCCAGGATTAACTTGATCATTCTGCTAGCAACCCATGGTATATTCAATACTCTCTCCAGCACCACAGCTAAAAGGCATCAACTCTCCTTCTGTCAACCCTAGTCATTGTCCAGCTCTCTGATGTACAGGAAGTAATTGCAAAGACCGTGGTCTGTATCAGGTGCACCTTAGTCTCCAGACTGACATCATTGCTCTTCAGGACCTTGGA
>NW_006399894.1:5289502-5290275 GCF_000299155.1 Elephantulus edwardii
ACCATGTATTATTTCTTTACTCTATTCTGACAATTGCCTCTCGGTCCAAGCATAATTTTAGCACAAGCACAATCAAGTGTTCTTGGATTCCCATTCTTTTCAGAGTTTGCCACAGTTTGTTTTGATCCACACATTCAAATGCCTTTGCATAGTCAATGAAACAGATAGACATTACTCTGGTACTCTCTGCTTTCATCCAAGATCCATCTGACATTAGCTATAATATCCCCAGTGCCATGGCTTCTTCTAAATCCAGCCTGTACTTCAGGCAGTTCTCTGTTGATGTGCTCTTCCAGTAATTTTTGAATAATCTTCAGTGGACTCTCGATCGCATGTGATATCAATGATACTGTTAGATGATTTCCACACTGTCATTGTGTGATATTCTTTGCTTCCTCCGCACTCCAACCCGTTTCTCTAATAAACCCCACAACTATAAGTAAAGTCTGTGATTCTTGCAGTGAAAATCAGACCCGATGATTGGTAAAAACAGGTGCAGGAGCATGTAGAATGATATGTCTGACTATATAGCTATTTGTTTGATGATATGAACACTATTGATGGGGAGAGTTCACCTTTATGAAAGAGATAGAAGTCGGAATCAGCCAACCCCACATTGTATCAGTTCCTTCTGTAATTGGTGTCAGAAGTGGTGGAATTTGTTGCTCCAGACTCATAGAAACATGTTTTGGTTGTATATTTGGGCTTATGAAGATGTACAGTTAAAATGATGAATGTTTGTTTATACAAAGTAGGAGGGGAAAAAACAAAAC
>NW_006399894.1:5290720-5291593 GCF_000299155.1 Elephantulus edwardii
A
Source organism: Elephantulus edwardii (assembly GCF_000299155.1). NCBI lineage: Eukaryota > Metazoa > Chordata > Mammalia > Macroscelidea > Macroscelididae > Elephantulus > Elephantulus edwardii. The sequence continues at coordinate 5,290,722 of NW_006399894.1, forward strand.
CATTCAAATGGCAAACAGACACATGAAGAAATGCTCCAAATCACTGGCAATAAGAGAAATGCTAATCAAAACCACAATGAGGTACCATCTCACTCCAGTAACAGTGGCAAAGTTTAACAGGGCAGCAAGTAATGCATGTTGTAGAGGATGTGGTGGAAAAGGAACTCTTATATATTATTGGTGGGATTGTAAAATGGTACAACCATTCTGGAAGGCTGTTTAGTGCTTCCTTAAAAAGCTGAGCATAGAAATTCCATATAACCCAGCTATTCCACTACTTGGAATATACCCTGAGAAAATGAGAACTGGGGCACAGATTTGTTCGCCAATATTAATAGCAGAATTATTCACCATTGAAAGAACATGATAATTTTTTAAAAAAAGTCTACGAATGAAATTTTGTCACATATCTTCTATTATAATGTTGAGGCATGTTGTAAAAATAAATGAGGTATATGTATTATTAAGATATATTGTAAAATAAGGTGATTGTTGATTTAAACTATATTTTGTTATTATTTGTATTTTGTTATTAAAATTTATTATTGTATTGTATTGTATTTTGCTGAACAAACTATCAGAGAAGCTGGATTCTATCAAGAAGAGTGTGGCGTCAGTATTGGTGGGAGACTCATCTATAACCTGTGTTATGCAGATGACAACAACCTTGTTTGCTGAAAGTGAGGAAGACTTGAAGCACTTTTTGCAGAAGATCAAGGATTATAGTCATCGGTACGGTTTGCATTTCAACGTCAAGAAAACAAAGATTCTTACCATTGGACTGGTAGACAACAACATGATGGATGGATTGGAGATTGAAACTCTCAATAGCTTCATCTTGCTTGGATCCATAATTAACAACCTTCGAACCA
>NW_006399894.1:5292180-5293375 GCF_000299155.1 Elephantulus edwardii
GACTTGCAATGAGTCATACTTGATGGTATCTAACAACAAGAAGGCAAAAAGAGCTTTTCCAATAAATTGAGGCAAGGTAAAACTGATACTTAAGTGTCTGAAACACAGGAAGAAGCACGGACTCCTAAGTTTGCAGCTTATGCTGGGGATGTGTTGACCAGAACTCAACCAGATGAAGAGAAGATATTCCACTGAGTTCTTTGTATTATTTTATGATAATATTATGCTTTGCATATCAAACTGCCCTTTGAAAGCTTCTTCACAGCTATCATACTTCAGCATTCTTTCCCTCTGTTTTGTCTTTTTTTCAGAAACTCTTTTAGTTCCTATTGTTTTTTTCTTTCACCGTTAACTTTGTACTGACTTTCTGTATTTTTTATGGAATAGGTCCTCCATGTCATCCCAGAACACAATTGATCTTATCTTCATTCTTTAGGGTTCAGTGGTTCAAATCTGTTCTTGAGAGGGTTTTAAAATTCCATTGGGACTAAAAACTCAAGGTCATCCGATGGCACTTATGGACTTGTTCTCATTTCCTTCATTTCAGTTTAAACTTGCCTATGAGCAAATGGCAGTTTGCTCCAGAGTCAGCCACATCATTTCAGGGAGCAGCATATGATGAAGAACCAATTGTCAATGAAGAAATAAACTGAAGCTACACTAAAGGCATTGATAAAATATAACGCTCCAGGATTTGGTAGAATACTAGTTAAGATATTTCAGCAAACAGATGTAATCTTGGACATGCTTATGAATCTATGTCAAGAAATCCAGAAGGTAGCAACTTGGCTAAGAGAATAAAAATTAAAATAAGATCTATATTTGTTCCCATTGCAAAAAATGGTGCTAAAACAAAGTGTGAAAATTAACAGACAATATCAATTTCGCACACAATTATTGCTGAAGATCATTGTAAAATGGATGGAACAGTACACCAACAGGGAACTGCCAGAAATTCAGGCTGTATTCATAAAAGACCATGGAATGAAAAATATTTTTTCTGATATCAGGTGGATCCTAGCTAAAAATAGATAATTCAAGGAAAATATTTAATTGTTCTTTAGTGACTATACAGAGCCATTTGATTGTGTGGCTTATAACAAACTATGGATATCATTGAGAAGCAAAAGAATACCAAAACTACTTATTGCACTCCTGGAAAACCTACTCACAGACAAAGAGTTGTTAGAAAAAA
>NW_006399894.1:5295835-5297771 GCF_000299155.1 Elephantulus edwardii
GTTTCTGCAGGCATGTTTGTTTAGAAAGTGGATGCCACTCCTGCTTCCAAACTTGTCTTAAACTGGGAGCTCCACTAAACATTGCCCACCATGGGTAACAATTATGGCATTTGACACCCCAGTGGCACAAAGTTCAGCATCACAGCAATCCCAGGTCTCTATCTCTATCTCAATCTCTATCTCTATCTCTATCTATATCTATCTCTCTCCATCTCCATTAATCATGTTTTTACCTGTGACTCATAGTGACCAATGTACAACAGCTTTGAAGCCTGCCCTATCTTGAGCCAGTCTCACTGACTCTGATACACCTACCCTCATTATCTCAGTTACTTACTGTATCAGATCATCATATCTGGGGTCTTCTTCTCCTACACTGTTGAATCCTCAACCTTTCCAAGCATCATGTCTTTCTCCAAGGACCTCCTGGTCACATGCCAAAAGTATGTTAGACAGAGCTTCAAATTCCTAGCCTCCAGGGAGAAACTTGGTTTTATCTTCTCCAAGACAAATCTGTTTGTTCTCTTGGTAGTTCATGGTATGTTCAATACTCTACTCCAACATCACACCTCAAAAGCATCGATTCTTCTTCTGCCATCCTTAGTCATTGTTTAGCTCTCTAAACATAACAAGTAATTGCAAAGACCATGGCCCGAATCAGGCACAGCTTAGTCTCTAGACTGTTATCTTTGCTTCTCAGTACTCTGGAGAGGTCCCTGACTGCAGATTTTCCCAGTGCAATTTGTCTTTTGATTTCCTGAATACTTGTGCCAGGAGTATTGATTGTGGAGCCAAACAAGCCAAAATTATGAATGACCTCAATCTCTTCTCCATCTACCATGGTGCTACCTATTGGCTCATTGGTAAGAATCTTTCTCTTTTTGGTGTTGAGCTTCAATCCATATTGAAGACTACAGTCCTTGACTTTCTGCAGCAAGCACTTCAGGTCCTCCTCAATTTAAGAAAGCAAGGTTTTGTTATCTGCATATCACAGGTTGTTGAGTCTCCTTCCAATTTTGAGGCCACATTCCTTTGCATAAGGTCCAGCCTCCTGAGTGATCTGTTCTGAATATAGATTGAAACATATGAAGACAGGACACATCCCTGATGAACTCCTTTCCTGATTTTAAACCATGTAGTATTTTCTTTCTCTTTTCTGAGGATTGCTTCCTGATGTGAGTAAAAGTTTGACATGTTCTGTCATTTCTGTTCTCCTCAAGATTAGCCTCAATTTGTTGTGATCCACACAATCAGTTACCTTTGCTTAGTCAGTAATACACAGGCAGAAATTCCTATGGAACTCTTTGCATTCTGCCAAGAGTCACCAGATATTGGTGATAATGGCTTTAGTGTCATTCTTCTAACCTCAGCTTGTATTTTTTATAATTCTCTCTTGACATATTGTTCCAGTCATTTTTGGATAATCTTCAGCAGGATTTTGCTGGCAACTTATATTATTGATGTTGCTTAATTATTTCTAAACTCAGATCACCTTTTTTGGGGAATGGTAATAAATATGGATTTCTTCTAGTCAGTTGACCAAGTTGTTTTCCTCCATATTTCTTGGCACAACCTGGTGAGTACATTCAGAGCAGTATATATTTTTTGCAATATGTCATTTGGTATTTGGTCAATTTCTGGTGTTTTCTTTTTTGTCAATTCTTTCAGAGCAACATGAACGTACTCCTTCATTACCATTGGCTCTTGATCTGATGTTGTTTCTTGAAATTCTCTGTCCTCAAATTATTTTTGGTACAGTGACTGTGTACTCCTTCCATTTTCTTTTAATGCTTCCGTGATCATTCAATATTTATAAACACACACATGCAAACATTCTTATTATGTACCACTGAACAGCTGGCAGATTCAAATGGTATGTTTTTGGGTTGACAGTAAAACTCTCTCCCATTAAGCCAACAAGTTTCCATAGCTCCGT
>NW_006399894.1:5298091-5301525 GCF_000299155.1 Elephantulus edwardii
TTATAAGGGTTAGTTTTTATGTAGTATTACAGTAACTAAAGGATGAGTGGCATCCACTTCCATAATAGCTTGCCTCCAGAAATCCTATGAACCTGGAGAGAGGATGAAAGGCACCCAAGCATTGAAGACTCTCCTTCATAGGGTCGCTATGAGTCGCCTGTGACTCGACGGCACTTAACAACAACAACAACATTACAGTAACAATGTAAAAAAATTACTTATTTCCTATTAGATAATAATTACATTACCTGAGTTGTATAAAAATAGATAACACATATATTAAATAACCAATAGCAATTCATTCATTGAACTCATTTATTGCTTTTATCTCATCGTTGACTCCCTGTAGACTTTGAGACTATACCTTGTGTGCTAAGTGAATGCCTATCTTTCTCCTATATAGCAGTTGGTGGATTTGAACTGCTTGCCTTTGTGTTAGCAGCACAACTTCTCAACCACTGTATCAGAGGTCCTTCAAGTGATTGTCTGTATTTAAAAACAATCTCCCTTGAAGAATACGCTGGGGTAAAGGCAGAGTAATTGTTAGTATCTTTCCTTACCAGCTGCCTCTGAACAAATTCTCATACTCAGTGACATTACAAAACAGAGTAGAACTGTCTAGTTAAGTATTTAAGGCTATATTCTTTAATTACTCAGTGGCAACAAGACCATTTAAGAAAGAAAACTACCATCTATGTCACTGGTAGAGTAACTGATAGGCTCAAGCACTAGCTTTCCAATTAGCACCCAAGTGCTTAACTACTATGCCTCCTTGGTGTCTTTCCATGTCTATACTTAAATTCAGGCTATTGTAGAGGATGGAATAAATTTTATTTAAATGCTTCATACAATTAATTTCAGTTTTGACTAAGGATATTCCAATGGCCTACATAAAGTTATTTTTCCTCCTTCTTAAAATAACATAACATAACATACTCTTATTAATCTTCTTCATAGGCTCTTATTTAAATTGCTGTTACCTATCCTTGTAATAAACTATCAAGCTCAGCGTTTTCCCTTTGTCCATGAACTAGAGCCACAATATTGGACTTGTTAAGGCCATTGATACAAAAAAAAGTTTGAGAAAATCCTTGAGTGGTACATTGTTTATTATTAAATAATGGCATTATTTAAGAATATATTAACCTATATAAGAAAGAAAAATAACCCATATAAGGAAGAAAAATGAGAGAGGGTTGACTTTCTTCTGAATGCAGAAGTGATGTTACCATGAAGTTTTAAGTGGCTAATTTTTCACCTTATCAAATAAATATTTGTACATCCTTACCATTCAGTTGCATAATATTTAAGCCTTTGCTTTATAAATTAATCTCCACAGCAAATCTCAGAATGTTTGAGTTCAGAACACCATTATAATGAAAGTGCTGGATATAATGTAATGTACTACATTCCACTCTCCAATTATCTGTGCTACTTTTTTATGGTAGATAATTCTGTCATTTTTAATTTTATCTTGGCTGAAATAGAAAATAGTATGAAGCCTAAGCAGATGGTTGTCGCAAACAAAGGCACACAAATGAAATTTATGGGAAATTTTCCAGTCTGGTACAGAAAAGAGAATTAGTCACCAAACTCATTTCATCATTCATGAGCATTATGTGACAAACCCTTTTCATAACCTGTGGAAAATGGTTCTATTTGTGAACTCAAATAATTTATAAAGTATTCAACTTAATTGACAGTGTGATTGTAAGTAGCTAGTAATTTTCCATGTGCTACAATGCTTTTATATTACTAAGTTAAAAGAAAATTTGTACAGTAATAAATAAAATGGGAAATATTTGTTTTTAACAGCATTTACTTTGAACTGAATTGTGGTCAATTTATGTCTAGTTAAGTGGAAAAATACAAATGGATATTTAATTGTTCATTTTTCCCTTCTATTCTTATAGCAATTTATTACTACTGTAAATTTATTCATCTCTTGAATCCAGACTTTTTTACAGAAAAGAGATAAAATGTATATTGTCCATTTTTTTATATTTTCATTTTAATTTTAGGGAACCTTCATCCATTTTAGTAGAGTATGTATGAGAAAATTGGATTTCTTCTGACATTTCTGACAATATAAATTAATTCAAACAACTACAACATGATGTTCAATTCTCCAGATATTTTAGAAGAAGATAACAGTTGTTATTGCCATTAATTAATTTAAGTTTTCATTTACACTGGATATTATCATTCAGTTATGAGCTAAAAAGAATCGAGAGCCACTTCAAACACAAACAGACTTTCAGATTAACTTCAAAATTAACTTCATCTTGTCTTCTCCCTAAAATAAATCTTAAGGAGAAAAATGTTTTTAAAAATGGTTTTTCTCTCATTTACTCTAAGAAAATCTTTGTCAAAGTTGTGATTCTTGAGAGAGGTATGAGACTATGAATTAAATAAATCTGCCTGAAATAAAACACATTGCATGTTGATAAATTGTGTAAATCTAGTTTTTATGAACTTTTATAGTATCAACTATAGTTTTTAGATATTCCATTGTAGTAAAGAATGATCAACAAATTTTTATTAGAATATCTATATCATGCTATACTTTTAATTTTTACAAATGAAAATATTTTCAAAGTCACTGATAAGTACTATTTTTTGTGGTGTAACCCTTATGGAAGCAGATCACCAGTTTTTTCTCCCACAAAGATACTGTGTGAGCTGCTTGTATTGCCAACTTTTGTTTAGAAATCAACTTCTAATTGTTATGCCACCAGAGTTTCTTATATAAAAATGTGTTAGGTCAAATTGAGTATGACATATAGTGACCCTAATAAAAAAAATCTAAACTCTGTCCTGTCCTGTGCCAATTTAATAATCTCTGACATACTTGAGACAATTGCTGCAGTCACTGTGTTAATAAATCTCATTTGAAATCTTCCTAATTTTTGTTGACCCTACACCTTTCCAAGCCTGTCGACCTTCTCCAAGGAATAACCTTTCCGGCAATATGAGAAGTACTTGAGATAAAACTTCAACATCCTTGCCTCGAAGGAGCATTCTGGCTTCACGTTCTCTCAGAGATATCTGTTTGTTCTTTCGACAGTTCATGAGATATTCAGTACTCTTTTCCATCACTAAAAGGTCAAAATCATCAATTCTTCTGTCTACCTTATTGTCCAGTCTTCAGATGCATAGCAAGTGAATGAAAAGATTATCGCCTGAATCAGGCACACCTTAGTCTTCAAACAGGCATCATTACTCCTCAGTAATTTGGAGCGGTATCTAACAATATATTTCCACAGAAATATGTCTCTTTATCTCCTTGCTGCTCGTGCAAAAGGAGTTGATTACAGACCTTTGTATAAATACATATATACAAATGCATATGGTTGTGTTTATCCTTATGTAAAATTGTGTGTGCATTTGTGTATTTACTTTTTTAACCCCGTACACACACACACACGCACACA
>NW_006399894.1:5301625-5322890 GCF_000299155.1 Elephantulus edwardii
AGAGAGAGAGAGCGAGAGAGAGAGCCCGAGAGAGCGCCATCTATATGAGCAGTCACATAGTCACATATATCAGGATATAAACAACCTGGTGACAAAATGTGTTATTTGTGAGATACTAAAGGAAAGATTGGTGGTTCAAATCTACCAACTACTACATGTTGTTGTTGTTGTTGATTGTCGTTGAGTCTATTACAACTCATAACAACCCTATGAACGAAATTCCTGAAGCCTTTCTATAACTATTGCCATTTGTCAAAGTTCATAGAGTTTCCAGAGTCATGTTGTTTCCATGGGAGAAAAAAAACAACACAGCAATTTTCTTCCATAAAGATTCATAACTGTATATCCATTGTTTTAGTGTACCATTGAGTTGCAACCAACTCCTAGATGAAACTTCAGCAGGTTTTCAGAGGTAGCCACATACCTTTGCAATTGCAGTACAACTTCTAAGCACTTGACCACAAGAGCTTGTATATCCAGTAAGTTTTTGTTCTTCTTGAATTATATAGAAAGAATCTAAGGAAGATGAGGAGAATCCACAGAATTACCCAAAATCAATGTATTAGAATTTTATAAACTACTATTTAAAAAGAAAAAATAAAACTAAATACATTTTAAAAGAAACAAAAATAATTTTTGACACTAAAAAACAAAAAAACCCAAAAACCTAGAAGTAGTGTATAAAAAAGATCCAGTGGTATTTAAAGAAGTTCAAACTGTATTGAACATGTTGGGGGGGGAACACACCCAGAAATTGATGTAATATTAATTGACATTTTTCAACTAACAAATTCATCCCTGGATATGCTTACCAGTTTACACTAGGAATATTGGAGGACAGCTGCTTGGTTGACGTACTTGAAGAGATCCATATTTATTCTCATTTCCATAAAAGATGATTCAGAAAAATATAGACATTATCAAACAATATCATTACTATCACAGATAAAATATTGCTGAAGATCATCCAAAAATGGCCAAAAGAGTACATTTAGATAGAACTGTTGGAAGTTCAAAATGCATTAAGAAGAGGGCATGACATAACAGTGCTAATATTACAGGAATCCTCGCTGAAAGCAGAGAATGTGATAACATCTCTATTTGTTTTTTGTTTTCTATACAAAGGCATTTTGCTCTGTGCATCATAACAAACTATGGTTACATAGAGAAGAACAGGAATCCTAGAATACTTAATTATGTTCATAGTAAATCTATAATTAGACCAAGAAGTTGTTGTCTGAACAAGGCAAAAGAACACTACATGGTTTAAAATCAAGAAAGGTGTGCACAAGGATTGTATCCATTCTCCATTTCTATTCAGTCTGTACTATGAGCAAATCAGTAAAGAAAGTGGATGCATTATGCAGATGACACAACCTTGCTTGCTTGTAAATAAGGAGGACTTGAAGCATTTGCTGCAGAAGATAAAGAACTACAAATTTCAATATGACTTGCATCTCAACACGAAGAAGGCAAATATCCTCATCACTGGACCAACAAGCAACATCATTATCGATGGAGAAAGATTGAAATTGTCAACAATTTCATCTTACTTGGATCCATACTCAACACCCTTGTTATCAAAAGCAGGAGATCATAGAACACATTACATTGGGAGAATCTGCTGCCAGGGACCTCTCCAAATAACTGAGGTGCAATAATGGCAATTTGATGACAAAGATGTGCCTGATTTAGGCAATAGAATTTTCCACTAATTGCTACATATCTGAGAGTGGGACAATGAATAAAGATGATGGATGTAGAATTGATATCTTTGAGTTGCGGTCTTATATTCAATGGACTGCCAAAAGAACAAACAGATATGTGTTGGAGAAAGTGCAGCCTCATTGGGGTCAGACATGTCAAACCTTTGTCTCACACATTTTTGACATGTTGCTAGGAGAAGGTATGCGTTGATATCGTGCATGGCAAGGTATAGGGTCAGTTAAAGTGAAGAAGATCCTGGAAGATGTGGATTCACGCAGTAACTGCAGCAGTGGGTAGAAATGTGTTAGTGATGATAAAGATGGCACCAGATAGAACAGGGTTCAGGTCTATTATCCATAGAGTCACTATGATCATACTTGACTCAATGGCACCTAAAAATAACAGCATCCAATACATGATCATCACGAGTCAGTATCTATTCAGTGGCACTGGGTTTGGTTTTGGTTTTGACTTACTTGCATGGTTAAAACTTTTGGTTGATCACCTGAAAGTTGGTAATTTTAATCCATGAGCAGCTAAAAAAGATAAAAATATGGCAGTCTGCTTTTGTAAAGATTAGCAGGCTTGGAATTTTCCTATGGAGCCGGTCTTATAAAGCCTCTATGTGTTGGAATCAGTTGGTTAGATGGTGCGCTCTCTCTTTCTCTCTCTATCTCTATCATCTCTATCTCTATCTCTATCATCTCTATCTGTCTCTTCTCTTCCCAATCTACCATTCTTTACCACTAATCTGATTTATTTCCATGATTGTTTAATTTTTGCTGCTACTGAAAACCATGCTTTTGTTTTGTGTTGTATGTTTGTGTTTGTTTTGGTTTTTTCGCCCCAAGTGCCATCAGGGTTAATCACAGGGGATATATTTCAGTGATGCTTCCAGTCTAACATAGACTAGGAGGAAAGTTCTGAAAATTTATTTCCAAAAATTAGGCAGTAAAGCTTTATGAATCTGCTGTCCAATACAATGCTGTGAGATTAGCCTATTAGGTTAGAAAACACTAAGAATAAACGATGGCCACAGCAATGAACTCAAACAGTCTAATAGTTTAAAAAAATTGCACAGTACTGGAGAATATTTAGTTATGTTGTATGTGAGAACAGTTGGTTCCAACTTAAGAGCATCTAAAAAAATCTTTTTCTCTCTCTGCTTTCTTTCTCTTTCATCACCTATTTTATAGAAAGTAAAAGAAGATAGTTTGAGAAAAATTAGAAATTTGGAGAATTCTATTTTTAATCATCTGTTTAAAGTCAGTACAGAGTTTGTCAAGAGTTCAAAATTATGAATAATTGCTACTTTGTGAGAAAGGCAAAAGAGTTAAACTAAAATTTAGAACTTTTTGGGGGGATGCACTTACTATTTTCCAATGCAGGAAAATAAGATTACAATCTCGATCTTTTTCTAGGAAAGACTATTATTGTTTTGGAAAAACTATCAAGTCACTTTTACGGCTAAGGTGTGCCTGATACAATCACATGCTAACATTAAGGAACTGGATAATGAATAGATATAATGGATTACAAATTTATGCCTTTCAGTTGTGGTGCTAGAAAAGAGTTCTGAATATCACATGAACTGACAAAAGAAGAGACACGCCATGCAAAGAATGCAGTAAAAGTGCTAAAGAGGCAAGGGTGGTGAAGCTTCATCTTTCATTCTTTGGACCTGTAGCTAGAAGAGGCTATTCTTTGGAAAGGGACATCATTCTTAGAAAGCCAAAGGGTCAAAAAAGGAGAGAAATACCACTAACAAGATGCACTGACACAGTAACTTCAGCAATGGACTCTAATGCCAGAGGTGATGAGAATTGCATAGGATTGGGATTGGGCAGGTTCAGGTTGACTCTTCATAAAGTCATTATGATTCATTCTCGATTTGATTACCCCTAACAACAACCCAAATAATTCAAATACACAGAGAACCTATGAGCAACAAAACAAAATGGTACCCAATCCTATACCACTCTCACAGGTCTTGCTATGTTTGTGCACATTCTTACAGTCATAATGTCAACTCAGCTTTCTTTGTTGTAAATCTTTTGTCAGGAAATATCCTCTGATAGCATCTTCAAAGTACATGAAATTAGGTTCATCATTCATCTAAGACAAGTTCATTTACAATTTTCTGAGTCCATGGTATATTCTATATTCTAAGACATCATAATCCAAAGGCATCACATTTTCTTTTTCCTTGTCCATTTTTATGCTTTCACAAATACTAGCACCTGAATAATATTAGGCCTTGAATCTGATGCATCTTAATCCTAAAGATGAAATTCTTGTTTTTAAACAATTCAGAGAGTTTTTTGTGAAAAGATTTGTGCACATTAGATTTTTTTAATTAATGTTTTCATGGAAATTTGCTGTGGCCCCAGTGAAATAATGTTTCTTGATTTCTACTTCCATGGGTGTTTGTAAATTCAAGTCAAAGGAGATTGTTGACAGATTTAATCTTTGCTCTTTTGTCATAATATTGTTTAGTGGTCCAGTTGATAGGATTCTTGGGTTGTGTTGTTTGTTTGTTTGTTTGTTTTTGTTTGGTTTGTTTGATTGGGGTTTTCCTCCCTATTATGATGTATTCCATACTGAAGGCTGAATTTTTTTTCTTTTCTTCAGTAATTTCTCTTCATTAAATCAAGTCCTCTTATGTTTCCACAAGCAAATTTGTGTAATCTATATTAAGGTGGTTAATGTTGTTTTATTTCTATTCCCTTCTAACACTGTGCTTTATTCTTTTTCATAAAATCCTGTTATTTTCTCAGTGTGCAGATTGAAGAAGTCCTAATGATTGAAACAGTCCTAATACTTGTCTTTCCTTATTTTCTACTATACTGTATCATCTTATTCTGTTAAATATACTGTCTCTTGGTCTATTAAACACAAATAATTTTATGGAAATTATTTTTCCCAATGTATGCACAATCAGTTATTACACACACAAGAAAATGACTTTGCATAATTAATTAGGACTATATATTGGTATTCAGAATACTACACTAGAGCATTGAGAAAACAAAACAAAGGAAAGAGATGCTGGAGCTAAAGAGCTGAGGAAAGTTTCAAAGAAACTTTAAGAAGATAAAGCAAAGTGTTACAATAAAATGCACAGATCACTGGAACTTGACAATAAAAACAGAAGAACTTGCTCAGCATTTCTCAAGTTGAAAGAACTAAAAAGCAAATTTAAGCCTCGAGTTGCAATGTTGAAGGATGTTTGACAAAACCTTGAGATCCAGGAAACATCAAAAGAGGATGCAAGGAATACACAGTAACTGTACCAAAAGAATCTCAAGAAGTATCATATGGACAAAAGCCAATGGTACTGAAGGAAAAACTTGAAACTAAACTGATTGCATTGGCAAAAAACAAAGCCCCAGGAATTTAAAGGATACCAAAGAATGCATTGCAACTAGAAGATGATGTGTTCTATTTGTTCCTATTCCCAAGAACAGTGATCCAACAGATTGCAGAAATCATCAAATAATAGCATTAATATTACAAGCCAGTAAAATATTGCTGAAGTTCATTCAAAAATGGCTGAACACTATCTGACAGAGAACTATAAGAAGTTCAGTAAGGATTTAGAAAAGGCCTGACACGAGGGATATCACTGATGTTAAATGGATCCTGCCTGAAAGTAAAAATAAAAAAAAAATTGCCAGAAGAGGGATCATTTGTGCCTTAAGGACTATGCAAAGACATTTAACTATGTGAATAATAACAAACTATGGATAACATTGAGAAAAATGAGAATCATTGCTTAATAGTATTATTGGGAAACCTAGACCTAGACCAAGAGGCTGTTGTATGAAAAAAAGGAGGGAATACTATGTAGTTTGAAATTATGAAAGATATGTATCAGAGTTGTATCCTTTCTCTGTAACTATTCAATCTGCATACTTAGCAACTTATTTCAAAACCTGGATGCTATGAAGAGGAGTGTGGCATCAGGATCAATGGAAGACTTATCCACAAACTGCCTTATGCAGATGGTACACTCTTGTTTGCTGAAAATTGGGAGGACTAGAAGCACATGCTGCAGAAGATCAAAATATATAGCCTTCAATATTAATTGCATCCAAACAGCAAGAAAACACCAAGAAAATTCTCTTCAATGAATCAATAGGCCACATTGTGATTGATAGGGAAAAGTTTGAAATTGTCAATGGCTTCTTTATCTCCACAAAGAATACCTTTGGAACATGTAGTCAGGAGATCAGTAGTTGTATTACACTGGAAAAGTCTGAAATCAGGGATATCTTCAAATTATTGAGGAGCAATGATGTCAGTTTGGGGACTAAGGTGGGACTGATTCAGGCCATCATCTTTTCAATCACTTGCTATACATCTGAGAGCATAACAATGAATAATAATGACAGAGAGAAAAAAATAAATGTCTTTGAGCTGTGGTGTTGGGGGAGAAAAAAATGTTGAATATCCCATGTACTGCCAAAAGAGCGAACAGATATGTCTTGGAGATGGTGCACCCAGTATGCTGCTTTGAGACAAAGTTTACAAAGCTTCATTTCTCATACTTTAGTCATGTTCTAGTACAGTCTAGTCCTTAGAAAGGAACATCATGCTTGGAAAGGTGGAGGGACAGATAAAGACAGGAAGACCCTCAACCAACAGATTGGCAAGTCAATGGGCTCACGTGTGTCAGAGATTGTGAGGATGGCATGGACTAGGTTAGGGCATATGTTGTTTATTGGATCACTATGAATCATACAATACTCATTGGCTCCTAACAACAACACATATCAGAGTGCTAACTGACTAGCCAATTATTTTAATCCACCAGCAAATCAGTGAGGAAAAAATCAGGCAATCTCTTCCTCCTAAGGCTCACAGCCTCAGAAGCCAGATAAATGACTATCATTAATTAGAATAGAAACAACCACAAATGGTGAATCAACTTTCTTGTATCTTCTGTTCACTGATAAGATCTCTCTGATATCAGTAATAATACCTCTCACCTTAGATCTTCTTCTGAAACAAGGCTGAATTTCTAAAAGTTCTCTTTATATACCCTGATGCAACAATTTTAAAATCATCTGTAACAACGTTTTACTTGCATGTGATAGAAATATTTTTTTAAACAACAAACAATAGATGATGATGTTAACAATTGCTAGATTCTTCTTTTTTAGTTGAGGTTCTCATTTCTTTTTTTAAAAAATTAAAAAAAAATGTTTTAATTGTCATTTTAACAAAAGTTTAAAGAAAAGTTAGCTTTTCATTCATTCATTGTTGCACATTTTACCCCCTCTCTCTCCTTTCTCCCTCCCCAAGCTGACATTTTATTTTTGGTAGTTTATTTACAAAATTTGAATACACATTTGAACAAATTATTTCAATTTCCCTTACCCCTCACAACAAATTGTACAATCCAGTGATTAATTACCTCTCCTCCCTGTACATTCACATCCCCCTGCTTCCAGCCTCTCCCAGGCCTCCTGGATCCTTATACTCATTCTACAATAACAGTCTTAAACAATATTTATCCTTGTGGGACTGACTTAGTTCACTTAGCATAATGCTCTCCAGTCCCTCCCAAGTTAAAGAAAGGTATATCATTTCTTGAAAATTTGCTCGCTCTCCGTCTTTTTCAGTTGTTGAGCAAGTAAATGTCTTTCAAATTTTCTTGTCCAGATGAGTGAGTACTTCCATCATTGCTCTCCTTTATGGAAATATAAAAATGGTGTTTTATCAATTACTGAAGTCATTTTTTATCAATACCTTCATGAACCTTAGCATTCTTCTTTTTCCAAGTTTTTACGAAACGTTAACTCCTGAAATAATTGAATGTTGACTGATTCTCTTTGGTACAGTGACTATATACTCATTCTATCTCCTTTTTAGGCTTCTTTTGCAATCCAATAATTTTCCTACAGAGGGTTAGAATAATGCAACTTGGATTTTACTTTTATGTTAATTGTTTGAGTTTGAGAAATTCCACGCTTGAAAACTCTTTGGTTTCCTTGTTTCAGATTTTGCTCAGTATATTACAGTACTTTATTTTGGAGTCTCAAATAACTCTTAAAAATCTTCTTTTCAGTTTTATTACTTCATGATTTCTCCTTTGGACTTTAGATACTCTATAGTCATATATCCTGGACTAGGTTTTACTGATAATATTGAATCTTTCCAATAATTCCTTCCATAAATGATGTATCGATCTTATTCCTGTGCATACCATCAGGTGAAATCCATGTGTATAGCCTGCATTTATCTTTCTTATAAATGGTATTTGCAATGAATAAAGCATTGATTGTGCAGAATTATATCATTCTATCCCCAGCCTCATTTGTATCACCAAGTTCATGTTTTTCAACAACTGATCTTTCTTCTTGGTTACTAAATTTAGTATATCAGTCACCCATTATTTTTAATGCATGTTGCTTATATGTTAGATCAATTTCTGAGTGCAAAAGTTGATATAAATTATTTATTTTTTCCTCTTTGGCTCTAGTTGTTGGTGCATAAATTTGAATGACAGTAGTATTAACAGGTCTCCCTTATATGTGTATGGATATTATCCTGTCACTCAGAGTATTGTAATTCAATATGGATCTACAAAGGGCCTTTTTAAGTAGGAAAATGATCCAATTTTTCTCACCTTTTCATCTCCTATGTCGTAGATCATATGATTGTCTTATTAAAAATGTCCCATGGCAATCCATATCATTTCACCAAAACCTAATATATCAATATTTATGCATCCCATTTCTTTCTTAATGACGAGTAATTCCTACAGTCATGCTTCTCACATTCCAGGTTTCAATCATTAGTTTCTACTTACAACAGTTCCTCCTCCTTTGTGTTTCCATATCTGAGAGTTCAGACATAGTTGCCATATCTACTAGTCTATTCTAAGTGTACTAAACTCTACATAGGGTATAGAAGATGTCATGGCACTAGAAACTTTATCACCAATATCAGGTGGATCTTAGCAGAAAGCAAAAAGTACCAGAGGAACTTCTATCTGTGAAACATTGACTATGCAAAGGCATTTGACTGTGTGGGTAACTACAACTTGTGGCTGACTTTTAGGAGAATGGGAATCCCAGAACACTTGATTGTGCTCATGCAAAATCTATACTCATATGTCAGTCATCAAAAAGAAGAATTTTACATGATTCAAAATCAGGAAAGGAGTGTGTCAGGGGTGGATCCTGTCTCCATTCCTTTTCAATCTATATGCAGAACAGATAATTTTGGAAACTGGGCTTTATGAGGAGGAATGTGGCATCAGGATTGGAGGAAGACTTATCAACAGTTTATGTTATGCGTATGACACAGCCTTGGTTGCTGAAACTGAGGAGGACCTGAAGCACTTGCTGCAGAAAGTCAAGGATTGCAGTTTTAAATGTGAATTGAAGCTCAACATCAAGAAAACAAAAATTCTCACCACGGGGCCAATCAGCAGCAAGGAAAGATTGAGGCTGTTAATAATTACAGCTTTTTTGGCTCCACAACAACACTCTTGGCACTAAAAGTCAGGAAATCAAAAGAGGAATTCTACTGGGAAAAATCTGCTCTCAGAGACCTCTAAAGTATAAAAAAGCAATGACGTCAGTCTAGAGACTAAGTAGCTCTTGATCCAAACCATGGTCTTTCCAATTACTTACTATGCATCAGAGAGCTGGACAGTGACTACGGATGACAGAAGAATAGATGCCTTTGGGTTGTTGTACTGGAGAAAAGTCTTGAACATACCAAGGACCACCATGAGAACAAATAGGTCTGTCTTAGAGAAAGTGAAACAAAATTTCTCCTTAGAGGCTAAGATTTTGAAGCTTTGTTTCACATGCTTTGGGCACCTGGTAAGGAGAGACTGGGTCTTAGAGAAGGACATCATGCTCGGAAGGGTGGAGGAACAGCGCAGGAAAGGAAGACCCGGGAAGAGGTGGACTGATGCAGTAACTGGGGCAATGGGGGTTGATGTGTCAGAATCAGTGAGACTGGCTCAGGACAGGGCAGGCTTCAGAACTGCTGCTATGAGTTGTATAGCAAGATTTACAATATCCTGTGACATTAATTTTGGAATTTTCTTGCTTTCCTGTATTTTTCATGACGTTATCTTTCTTTATATATGACAATTGGTACATTTCACACTTCCTTAATCTTTTGTCATTGATATTTAGCATGTGAAGCGGTCTTTAAATTCATATGGGATATATGAAAACTTGTAGGGAGCTCTGGTGGCTTAGTAGTAAGGAGTAGCACTGCCTATCTAAAGGCATTTGGTTTCAATCCACCAGCTGCTCCATGGGAAAAAGATGGAAAGTCTCCTCCTGTGCTATTTATAGCCTCTGAAAAGCCCCTGGAAGGTCAGTTAGGTATCAGTTCTGATTCGATAGCATAGAACCACAACTCCTTCACAGGCTAGAGTTATTTCCAATCATTTATGTTTACTTTTTGTTCTTTTTTAAATTAAAGTCAAACATAAATGTTCTTCTAAATGCTATATGAATGTTATTGCTGTTGTTTAAGTGCTGTCTAGTCAACTATGATTCCTAGTAATTTGATGAACCACGTATCTGAGCATGTCTTCTCCTGAACTAAGTTCATGATCTCTGCCATCCTCGAGACTTTTGTTAAAGTCACTGTGTCATTCCCCATCTTTGAGGGTAGTCCTCTCTTATTGACTTTCCTTTTTTTAAAAAAAATTTTTAAATCAAATTTTAATTGTTTTTAATGAACATTTACAGAGAAGTTAAGTTTTCATTCATTCACAATTGCACATTTTACTTCCTTTCCCTTTCTTCCCCTCCCCAAGTTCACATTTTTTGTAAAAGTATTCATTCACTGTTGCACCATTACCTACCAACCCCCACTCCAGTCCTCTTTGCAATGATAGTCCTCTTATTCTGGGCTGTTGTATGAATAATGCCTCATCTTATAATGATTTTAGGCAGTTCTTTCTTTCATCTGTTCCAGTGTCCTATTCTCCTCCCAACTCCCCATGTTATATCTGCTTTATAACAGTGTTGCTATGCAGTGTTTTTCCTTTTGTAACAAAGATGACTTTATACCTTTCTTAGCATGATGTCGTTTTCCAAAAACTGACCCTTTCCTGATAACATTCTCAAAATACATGAAATTAAGTTTCCCCATCCTTTCCATTAAGAATATCCTGATTCCCTTCTTCCAAGGCAGATTTATTTGTTCCTTTGACAGTTAATGAACATATTAATTATATACATTCAACCCTTTTTACCACAACCACAACTTAAAGGCATTGATTCTTCTTTCATCTTTTTTTTATTTATTTGCTTTTAGAAGTATAGGAAGCACTTGAAAATGCCATAATTTGGATCTAGGACAACTTAGTCTCTAAACTGATATATTTGGTCTTTGTTTTAATTTTTTCCCCCTAGATGATGTCAAGTCAAATATGGCAAGCCTATGAACAACAGATCGAAACCTCATTCTTTTATGTGCCATTCTTATTCTTTTTTTTTAATTGTCATTATTTCTGACACACATGAGCCCACTGTTGTTTCAATTCATTTGGTTAAGTGTCTTACTCCTTTTAGTCAGCGCTGTCCCTTTTGAAGCATGGAAGAGAAAAGAATAAGTGACTAAGTGGAGCAATTTTCTTTCTTTCTTTTACTTTTTTAAATAAATGGTGCATATTGACCCAAGTCTCACTCAGGCATTGAAATACGCACCCCAAATAATGCCTGTACTGAAACCAGTATTTTCAGAGTGGTGTTATTACCAACTTAGAAAACACTACTTTCCTTCTAACATATGTTTATAGACATTCCTTTTATTTCTACCTAATAGTTCATATTTAAGATTTCTTTTGTAATTTTATTTTTCTTTTTTTAATTTTCTACTAGTTTAATTTAAAATTATTTAATTTATTTTACCTCTCATATATGTAAAGCAGATTTTTAAAATCCAAAGTGTATTTACGCTACATCTTGCCTCAAAATTACAGGAACACTCATATTTTCAAAAGTAATTAAGAGATTAGAAAGGCACTCACAAGCATGAGTTTCTTTCTCATAAATGTTGACCCAATTACCTGCAGTTCTATTTTGAATTCCTAGTGTGACTGCCAACAAGAAAAGGTTATCATCTTACACATGAGGGAGATCCTAAATTTTGGTCCGGTGTCAAATTAGTGCTCTATCTCAGTATAGCTTTAAAATAGCCATTCCCATCTTCTAATTAGTATAAAAATGAACTTGACTTCTTCCTCCTAGGAAGAGAGCAAATTTCTAAAAGTAGACATAAAACCCTCTATTTTGAAAGTATGTACCACAGAGATGAGCAATTTTCTTTCTTTCCTAGGTCACTTGTCCAGATGGATCACCACACGCATCCTAAACATTCGTCTCATAATTGAGTCTCTTGGCACAAACAAACATGTTTAGTTACAGTTTTAGGAAACAAACCCCTAAAAAACATCTTAAAGACCTTTATAAGCTTTGGATATTGAAAAGGTCATTTATCCAAAATTTGGTTCTACAATCTTGGCACTAAACATCACATAAACTGGATAATGTTACCATGCTTATGAGAGACTGTTAATTTATCTTAATACTTTATATTATAATTCATAAAATAGCTCCATAATTTCAAATAAGAATGGATTTGAAAAAAATTACCAGAGATGTAATCATGTAAATACATTTTTCATGTAATAATAATCATCATTCTTATTTTTTTAAAAGCTAATATATAAAAGCAAAAATATTAAATAATATTTCTTAAAATTATGTTGTTATAAGTCAATGGCTATAACTGCCAAGGTAATCAGACACATCAACTTTCATTTTAACATGCTTGAAGGATTCTTAACCTCTGTTCACATTACTTAATAACACACACAAAAAAGAAATAAATCCTGTGGACAAAAGTGTAGCACAAAAATGAGGCCATGCCTTCAGTAAAATATTATTTTGTTATTACAAAAATATGAGCTTCCTTTACTATTAATCATGGGAATACAAAAGTATAGGAACTCAGAAATCCAAACATAGTGATATTGAATTAAAGCCTCTGGCTTAGAAATCATAATCACTGGCTACAAATAGAACACAAAATTTCTGTAATTTTTATCTTAATGTTAGAAAAATACCAGATCTAACTACACGTCCCTGAATCAGTATGCCTAATATACAAATATTATAAAGCCAAACAAATTTTACTAGTTTATATAAAAGCTAAATAATTTTTAAAACTTTTTTTACTCTAATTCCTACACATAATTCCCAGTACGTAGTTTATAGAACAATGTTTTTATGACATGGTGATATGAAGGTGTGAAGTCTTTCACTATTTGAATTGGCAAGAGAAAAGAGCAACTTAAGGAAATTCATTTCGGGAAGGTCATTAAACTCTATAGTAAACAATTATAATAATTTATACTTTATCTTGATGTCCCTCTCCAAGGACCCGTCCCTCCTGGCAACATGTCCTAAGTATGTCAGATGAAGCCCCAGAATCCTTGCCTCCAAGGAGCATTTTGGTTTAATCCTCTCCAAGATGAATCTGTTTGTTTTCCTGGCAGTCCATGGTACATTCAGTACCCTTCTCCAGCACCACAGCTCAAAAGCATCCACTCTCCTTCTGTCCTCCCTAGTCATTGTCCAACTCTCTGATGCATAACAGGTGATTGCAAATACCATGACCTGTATCAGGCGCACCTTAGTCTCCAGAGAGACACTGTTGCTCCTGAGTACCTTTGAGAGGTCCCTAATGGCAGACTTTCCCATCGCGATACGCTTTTTGATTTCCTGACTGCTGGTACCAAGAGTGTTGACTGTGGAGCCGAGCAAAGTGAAGCTGTGAACACTCTCAATCTCTTCGTCATCCATCCTGACGCTGCCAATTGGTCCAGTGGCGAGAATCTTTGTCTTCTTGACGTTGAGCCTTAGTCCATACTGAAGGTGGAGGGACAGCCCAGGAGGGGAAGACCCTCTATGAGATGGATTGATTCAGTGACTGGGGTAATCGGGATGGGTGTGTCAGAGGCGGTGTGGTTGGCGCAGGATAGAGCAGGGTTTAGAGCTGTTGTGCATAGGGTCGCTATGAGTTGGAAACGACTCAACGGCACATAACAACAACAACAACATACTTTATCTTACAAAATAAAATTAAAGGAATTAGTAATCATTTAAGATTATATAACATTACATAATCCATGCTGGTATTATAATAAAGAATAAGAACATTTTTGTTACATAGTTTTTTCCTAGCACTGTTAAATTGTGAGCTATCACATTATATCTTGCACTCCATGTGTCTTTTAAAAAACAATTAAAAAAAGAGCACTCTTTTTATAAAAAATATTCAATGTTTGAGTAGGCAAAGTTTTTAAGTGACCTATTCATGAGAAAATAATTTAGTTTTATGATTATATTTCTTTCCCTACCAATTAAACACTTTAAGAATTTATATAATACATCATTTCTTCAGTGTTTTTGTTAACCAAGTAAATCCTTGAAAATAATTTTGAAAAAGGTAAGTTAACATATGTTACATAGGATTTATTTTTTTTTTAGTTGTGGAAATGTTCCTTATCAATGGATAAAGAAGACCAAGAAGAATTAATGTTTTTCACTTATATATTGATGAAAAAATTTTAATATACCATCACCTTCCAGAAGAACAAACAAATCTGCTTAAAGGAAGTACACCAAGAATGTTCTTTAAAAGCAAGAATGGTAAGATCTTGAAAAAAAAAAAAAGAAAGCAAATATTTTTAATATGTTATGAGGAGACACCTGCCTCTACTATAAGGCATCACGCTTGAAAGTGGTGTCGGGGAAAGAGGAAGACTTTCCACAAGTTTGATGAAATAGTGCCTATCACAATGGCCTGAAGATGCCGTAAGATCTGGCAGAGTTTTTTTCAGTGGTACATAGAATTCTTATGAGTCAGAGTTGACACACCACCACCTAACAACAACAAATATTCTTTGTAATTTCTAATAATATTATGACATATTTTCTAAATTCTTTGCTGATTTTCTTTTTCTCCCCCAAAGTATTTTACAGATCTGGAACTGAGTAGACTGTCTGAATACTACTGTATTCTATTTATTCTTTTTTTCAGTTCTTCCTTTGTCCTCCATTCTTTAGTTATCTTAATGAAATATTTAGGATTATCATCTTGAATTCAAACAAAATTAACTTTTTTCATATAATTTTAACTGTGTTTACTACAATATAATGTAATATCTTAACATATCCTTTCCATACATTATCTCTATCAGTCCTTCCTTAAAGGATCATTTTTATCAGGGACCATGACTTCGTGTTCCTTTATCATTCCACAGTGTGCATCATAGAAAATCAGTATTCAACCGAAAGCCTTAGAAACACAAGATACAATATATTTCACTTCCTTTCATTAGTCTTTAATTTAAAAAAAAACACATCAATATTTTTCTTCAGTAAGTTTACTGAATAAAAAGTTCCTCACATATTAAAAAACTTATTTCTCCTGTTCTATAGAAAAATTATTGTGTTTGTACTTTATTGCAATAGATAGATAGATAGATAGATAGATAGATAGATAGATAGATAGATAGATACCTCTGGTAGCAGTCAGTAGGAGGTTGTGTTGCTGACTCCAAGGATAGGTCTCTCTGGCAGTTTGAATCCACCAGCAGTTTCTAGGGAGAAGATGGACAATCTCCTCTCATGTGATTTACAGCCTTGGAAACCCAATGAAAAACTGACTGTGAATGGATTCCAATTTGAAGGCAATGAGTGAGTAAGTGATAAGAAGTTATCTCAAAACTTTAAGGAACTTAAAATAACAAGCATTTATTATTTCATAGTGTTTTAAGGCAGTTATTTGGAAATAGCTGATCTGCCCTATGGGTCTCCAATTTGCTTAAAATAACTTAGTATGCATATGGTTCAGCACTGCAATTATCTCAAGACTCGACCAGGGTTAGGAAGTCTCATTCCTCGATTTTTAGATTGCTCACATGATATCCTACTTTCTAACTGATTGTTCTCAAGAGATCTCAGTTACTTATCACTTGGACCTTTCCCTACTACATGGAATTCAGCTTACAACACATCCAGTGATATAACAGAGAACAAAATTTTACAGTTTCTTTAATCCTCAAAAGTGACACGCAAAGTCTGATATTGCATATTAGTCAAACAAACTTATCTTGGTAAACTTTGGGAGAAGACTATACAAGGCTACAAATACTCAAAGGTCAGGATGATTGGGGCCATAGAGGAGGCTGGCAAACCGCAGACGCATACATGTAAAACAAAATAACAAATTAAATTTTGACATCAGTTGAAAATCTCTGAATGATAAAGACAGGCAATCTCGTGTGCCTACAGATTCCTGGTCACTGAAAACTCTCTGGAGGGTCAGCTATAAGTTGATTTCCACTCTAAAGCTAAGAGCAACAATTGCAAACATATTCATAACTTGTTATTTTGTCAATATAAATTATATCTCACAGCTTATAATTATGATTCTTGATACTGTCAATATCTGTAAATGACTCCATAATTTCATACCAACCTCAATACAATAAGTGTCAAGGAAGTTGGAGAGCTTTTTTTCATAACAGGGGATACAATTAACTATCTCTGTTAGCCTAGTGGATAGAAAATAAAGCTACCAAGCCAAAGGTGGGTGATTTTGATCTGCGGCCCTCAGGCCTTGTTTTAATTGTTTTTGGTCAAACATTCTTCTCAGTGGGATAGCACTGGTCTTTCCATTTGATGTACAGAGGCAACTCATAGTTGCTGTGATGCTAAACACTATGACACTTATGTGTCAAATGTGATAATGGTGACCCATGATGAAGAGTGTTTGGTTGAGCTTCTCGATTAAAACAAGTTTGGAACAGGAGTGGTATCCACTTCTGAAATAGCTTGCCTCTGGAAACTCTATGAACATGGAAAAATGATGAAAGTTATACAAGTGTTCAGGTCTTTCATTCATAGGTTTGCTATGAGTCATCTACAACTGGACGGCGCCTAACAACAACAACAATTGTGAAAACAGTTATGAGACAGGTGAAAAATTGCTTTACCTCACTCTTGCTTATATATGAATTTGATAACTGGCTTCTAAATATGTGCCCAAAAAGAGTAGTTCATGAAAAACTGGAAAATGAATGCTAAATTTATTTATAAAATAATGAATGTTAGACTGTTTGCCATGATATGAATAATGAAATGTATCAACCCAATTTATTGTCCTTGAATCAGAACATTTCACAGCTGACACTTTCATAAGTTTTAAGAAGGTTTAAATCTCTTGGGAGGTGCTTGCCTATCTTTTCCCATGGATTCCTGGTAATTTGAACCATCAGAATGGCATTTTGGGTTAGTGGCACGACTCCTTAAAAACTGTATCACTAGAACCCCTCAAATGAAATCTATGTTGTTATTGTTGTTATGTGCCGTCGAGTCACTTGCGACTCATTGCGACCCCATGCACAACTTCTGTAAACCCTGCTCTGTCCTGTGTCAATCGCACTGTCTCTGACACACCCACTCTGATTACCCCTGTCACTGAATCAATCCACTTCATAGAGGGTCTTCCCCTCCTGCGCTGTCCCTCCAGCCTCCAAAGCATGATGTACATGATGTCCCTCTCCAAGGAGTCCCTCCTTACAACATGTCCAAGTATGTCAGACAAAGCTTCAGAATCCTTGCCTCCAAGGAGTCGCCTTGTTTAACTCTCTCCAGGATGAATCTGTTTGTTTTCTTAGCAGTCCATGGTACCCTCAATACTCTTTTCCAGAACTGGAGCTCAAAGCATCAATTTTCCTTATATTCTCCCTAGTCATTGTCCAGCTCTCTGATGCATCTTAAGTGATTGCAAAGACCATGGCCTGTATCAGACACACCTTAATCTCCAGATAGACACTATTGTTCTTTAGTACTTTAAAGAGGTCCCTAACAGCAGACTTTCCCATCACAATACGTTTTTTTTATTTCCTAGCTGCTGGTGCCAAGAGTGTTGACCATGGAGCCAAGCAAACTAAAGCTGTGAACAATCTCAATCTCTTCACCATCCATCCTGATGCTGCCAATTGGTCCAGTGGTGAGAATCTTTGTCTTCTTGATATTGAGCCTCAATCCATATTGGAGGCTGCAGTCTGTGACCCTCTGCAGCAAGTGCTTCAGGTCCTCCTCAGTTTCAGCAAGCAGGGTTGTGTCATCTGCATAACACAGATTGCTGATAGATCTATGTATGAAATGCATACAACAAATAAAACCTTTTTTCTGAAGATTATCCACTCTAACTTCAAATTGTCAAGTGACTTTAATATGCCAAACTCAAATAAATTAAATACCAAATAGAACAATGGAGAATAATTTAAAAAGTAGCCCTAACTTAAAAAGAAGAGTTAGAGATAGTGTCATTTTCCTGTAGTTCACATACCAATACATGCAGTTTAAAGATTTTAGCAACTGTAACTAATGTGACATTTAAGCTAATAAAAGGGTTACAGATAGCAAAGAACTCCCAAAAAAGGAAAATAATAAAAGTTACTACTTCAGTCAGCATTTACAATTCCTTAACAATCCTATCTTTATGTTCTTTAACATTTCACAGCAGGCTGAAAATCATACATATATTCAACATCCCAGAAGCCACAGACCTAACAGGATGAAATAGTCTCTACTTTTTTGGTTGACCCATGCTACTGGATGACAATTTTCAGAAAAAAAGTTGCTATATTTAAAAAAAGTTATAGATTTAACATGTAGAAAATTACAGGTCAACAGAATAGAGACAAAAATTTCAATTTAGAGAACATTCTAATTGTTCAATTGTTTAAAACTACAATGAATTTTAAGCCTCGTAAATATCAGAACAAAACATTTATACAATAATACAAAACATTTTTAATTTTTATAGTTATTATTCTCATAATTGTAAAATTTAATATTAATGTTTAACATATGCTTCTACTTATTCTTTTTTATGGCTTTTTTTACACTTTAAAAAAATTTATTATTAATTTTTTTTTTATTTCGATACATTCACTGTTGCACTTTTCTCCCCTCCCAACACTCCCCCCTAGTACACTGCCCATTTGGAAAAATAAAAGAAAAATTCTTTCATACTTTTACAGTCCCTCCCCCACCAGGTCCACTCCACTATGCGGCCTTGGCTCTGGAGTCCTGTCATGACAAAATTACCTAATAACATATCCCTTATAAACAGTTTTTTCCCTCATCTGTTTCAATGCACTATACATTATTGAACCCATCTTTCTTAGTCTCCCCCTCAACCCCGAGGTCAGTCCTGTTTTTACAAACAGTGGCACCATGCAGTATTTGTCCTTTCGTGACTGAAGTACTTCACTCAGCATAAAATCCTCCAGGGTCACCCATTTTGAATAACATTGCATGAGTTCCTTGTTTTTCAATGCAGCATAGTATTCCATTGTGTGCACATAAGACAGCTTTTCTGCCCATTCCTTAGTTGATGCGCACTTAGGTTTTTTCCAACTCCTTGCTATTGTGAACAAAGCTGCGATAAACATGGGTGTGTATATATCTGCTTTGATGTCAGTTATGATCTTTTGGGGGTATATTCCCAGTAGTGGAATTGCTAGGTCAAATAGTATCTCTATTTGCTTTTTGAGAAAGCACCATACCGCCTTCCCCAGTGATTGCACCATTTTAAACTCCCACCAACAGTGAATAAGGGTTCCAGTTCCTCCACAACCTCGCCAGCATTTGTTGCTTGCTGTTCTGTTAAATTTTGCTATTCTGACTGTGGTAAGATGTTATATAAAACCTACAATCAGGAGAAGATAAAATAGATGAATGGGACCTTCTAAGAATCAAATCCCTATGCACATCCAAAAACTTCTCCCACAGGGTAAAAAGAGAAGCCTGGGGAAAAGGTTTTGGTAATGACATATCAGATAAGGGACTTGTATCCAGAATTTATAAAATACTTGAGTGCCACAACAAGATAAATGTAAATAATCCAATAGAAAAATGGGCACAGGATATAAACAGACATTTCACCAAAATAGACATTCAGATGGCTAACAAGCACATGAAGAAATGTTCAAAATCCCTAGCTCTAAGAGGGAATGCTTCTATTTCTTCTAATGAACAACTTTTACATGGAATTTTTGTAGCAGTGTCTTTAAGGTATTTCATCTTTATTGACTATAGAAAGGCATTGACTATGTGAATCATAATATTTTCATAGTTCATCCTGTTAAGATTAAGAGCACACTATTTATGAGAAGTCTCAGGTCAACATAGTCCCAAATACTTAACCACCTGTGGTTGTTATGTGTTACTGAGCCACCTATGACTCACAATGACCCTCTGTAAAAGCACTCTGGATCCTGCTCATTTTAACCAGTCCCACTATACCTGATACACTTATCCCCATTATTCCAGTTACTGAGTCAATCCATCTAAGCCAGGATCTTACTCTCCTGCCCTTTTCCAAAGACTGGCCCCTCCTGGGCACATACTCAAAGTATGTGAGACAGAACTTCAAAATCCTAGCTTAGATCTGTTTATTCTCTTGGTGGTGCATGCTATATTCAAGATCATTCTTCAGCACCACAACTCAAAGGCAGTAATAGTTCTTCTATCATTTGTAGTCATTTTCCAGCTCTCTATATCATCCAGGAAGAGTGCAAAAGGTCATTACAAAGTCAGAGGAAGAAAAGACCAAAATGAACATCAGAGGAGACTCTGACTATTGCACTAGTGTGCTGAGAAGCCAAAACAGAAGGAAGAAATCAAGATATTAAGGAGCTGAACAGAAAATTTCAAAAGGCACCGTGGGAAGACAAAGTAAAGAATTATAATAAAATGTGCAAAGAGCTGGAGTAAGAAAATCAAAGAGGCCAAACTCAGCATATCTTAAGCTCACGGAACTGAAGAACAAATTCAAGCATCAAGTTGAAATACTTACAGATGTTTTGGGCGGAATATTATACAAACTAGGAAATATTAAAAGAAGATGGAAAGAGTATACAGAATCACTGTAGCAAAAGGAATTGGCAGACACAGAAGAATTTCATGAAACAACATATGATCAAGAGCCTGTGATGATGAAGCAGGAAGTTCAAGCTGCTTTGAAAGAATTGGAAAAAAAATTAAGCCCCAGGAATTGATGGCATACCAATTCACATATTTCAACTAACAGATGCTGCCCTAGATGTGCTCACCAACTTGTGCCAAGAAATCTGGTAGACAACCACTTGACCAACTGACTAGAAGAGAACGATATTTGTTTCCATCTCAAAGAAAGTTGATCTGGCAGACTATGGAAATTATAGATGGTATACCAATTGACATATTTCAGCTAACAGTTGCTGCCCTGGACGTGCTCACAAAGTTGTGCCAAGAAATCTGAAGAACAACCACTTGGCCAACTGACTGAAAGAGATCTATATTTGTTCCCATCCCAAAGAAAGGTGATCCAACAGAGTGTGGAAACTATAGAACAATCTCATTGATTTCACATGCAAGCAAGATTCTGTTGTTTTTGTTGTTATGTGCCATCGAGTCGTTTCCGACTCATAGCGACCCTATGCACA
>NW_006399894.1:5324600-5336125 GCF_000299155.1 Elephantulus edwardii
AAACCGGGTGGCTCCTTGGAGGCAAGGATTCTGAGGCTCTGTCTAACATACTTTGGACATGTTGTGAGGAGAGACCAGTCCTTGGAGAAAGACATTATGCTTGGGAGGGTGGCGGGACAGAACAGGAGGGGAACGCCCTCTATGAGGTGGGTTGATTCAGTGACTGGGATAATCGGGATGGGAGTGTCAGAGACAGTCTGATTGGCAGAGGACAGAGAGGAGTTTAATGCTGTTGAACATAGGGTCACTGTGAGTCGCAATCGACTCAATGGCACATAACAACAACAATCATTAATATCACATGTAAGCACTATTCTGCTAAAGAGTATTAAAAAAAACTGACTGGAACAGCACATCAGCAGAGTTCAGGCTGGATTTAGAAGGGGTCATGATACTAGGTATATTGTAGCTAATGTTAGATGGATTTTGCCTGAAAGCAGGCAGTACCAGAGAAATGTCTATCTGTGTTTCATTGATTACACAAAGGCATTTGACTGTGTGGATCACAACAAACTGTGGCTGACTCTGAGAAGAATGGGAATCCCAGAACACTTGATCTTGCTAATCCAAAACCTATACTTGGACAAAAAGGAGGCAGTTGTCAGAATAAAGGAAAGAAACACTGCGTGTTTCAAAATTGGGAAGGGCGTACACCAGGGATGTGTACTATCTCCATGCCTTTTCAATTCACTTGCAGAACAGATTATCTGGGAGGCGGTGCTTTATAACAAGAAATGTGGCATCCGGATTAAAGAGTCTTATCAATAATCTCCATTATGCAGATGGCACAACCCTGCTTGCTGAAAATAAGGAGGATCTGAAGCGCTTGCTGCAGAAATCAAAGATTACAGCCTGTAATATGGACTGAAGCTCAATATCAAGAAAAGAAAGATTCTCACCAATGGGCCGATTGATAGCATCATGGTGGATGATGAAGAGATTGATATTATAAACAGCTTTAATTTGCTTGGCTCCACAATCACACTCTCACTACCAGCAGCCAGGAAATTAAAAGATGCATTGCGATGGGAAAATCTGTTGTTAGAGACCTCTCCAAAGTACTGAAGAGCAATGATGTGAGTCACTAAGGTGCATCTGATACAAGCCATGATCTTTGCAATCACTTGCTATGCATCAGAGAGCTGGACAATAACTAGGGATGATAGAAGAATTGATGCCTTTGAGCTAAAGTGCTGAAGAATAGATTTCAATATACTTTGGACTGCTAAGAGGGCAAAGAAGTTCGTCCTAGAGAAGGTTAAACCAGTCTGCTCCTTGGAGGCAAGGATTCTGAAGTTTTGTCTGACATATTTTAGACATGTTGGAAGGAGAGACCAGTCCTTGGAGAAGGACATCATACTTAAGAGGTTGGAGGGACAGCGCAGTAGAGGAAGACCTTCTATAAGATGGATTTATTCAGTGACTGTGGTATTGGGGATAGGTGTGTCAGAGACAGTGAGATTGGCACAGGATAGAGTAGGGTTTAGGGCTATTGTACATAGGGTCGCTATGAGTCATAGGCAACTTAATTTCATACAACAGCAACCACAAAAACAGTTCTTTGCACATTTTATTATAATACTTTGCTTTTTCTTCCCAAGCTACCCTTTGAAATCTTTTATTCAGCTCCTTAACTTCCTAGTTTGTTTTCCCTGTTTCCCCGCCCACCACCACCCCGGCTTTGGTTTCTCTGAGCTCCATAGCAATATTCAGAGTCTCTTCTGACATCCATCGTTGTCTTTTCTTCCTCCTCTGTCTTTGTAATTACTTTTTGCATTCTTTATGGATGATAATCTTAATATCCTTCCACAGCTCAAATAGGCTGTTTATTAGTGTTCAAGGACTCAAACCTACACCTGGGATGTTTTTTAAATTCAAATGTGATAGACTCAAGGTTGAATTTTAGTTCCTGTGAATTTGATTAACTTTCTTTAGCATTAATTTGAACTTGCATATAAGTAAAAGGTCTGTTCCACAATCAATACCTGATCTTATTTCCACAATTGATATTGAGTTTCTCCAAAGAGTCTTTCAAAAGACTTAATCAATCTGATTCTTATACAAACCATCAGGTGAAAGACATGTATATAGTCACTACTTACAATTTTTATATATTTGCAAATAATATATCATCACTGATACAAAATTCTATCTTTCAATCTCTAACTTCCTTTCTATCACCAAATCCATGTTTTCCAGTTATGGATTCTTTTTGCCCTGTTCCTAACTCTTTTCATTCTAGCTGTGAATAGCTCCATCCATGGCTCAGTTCCTTAATTCTTCCATGCCCCTCTGAGTTCAGATTTGATAGAAGGTCTCTCCAAGTCTCAAAACTGTCAGGGAACTGATTCATTTGATTGTAGGTTTTCAGGCTGGTTTTGGAGAAACTTGTGAGTTTCCACGATCCTGTAGACTGTCATTTGTGGCACAGCTAAATAGTGACTGTGAGTGGTCCAGCCTGGTGGTATGGAGACTGGTGTACAAGTCATATACCACATGAGTGAGCTTTTAAAAAAAATCTCCCTTTGCTTTGGCTTCTCTGGAAACCAATGCTGTTGCTGATTTCCTGTGAACTGATAAGTCTCTAGTAGAGTAGGGCTTGAAACCTCTCTCTTTAATACAATTATTACTTTAGCACAAAAGAAACAATTATTAGTTATAGAAGATATCTTAATTATAAACCTTAGACACCCAGACATAACAAATTATGGCTAATAAAAAACTGGAATTCCAGAATTCTTAGTTGTGCCCATGTGAAACCGATACTTAGACCAAGAGGCTATTGTGCAAACAGAGCATTTAAAATTAAGGTGTATGAGATGACTGTATTCTCTTCATACCTATTCAATCTGTATGCTGAGCAAATTATTTTTGCACAAAAGAAACAGCAACTGTCTAGAAAAGACACCTGAATGATAAACCTTAGATACACAAAGATCATACATATCCTGACTTTTCTAGCCATTACCTTCACACTTGAGAAATCAGATTTCCCCTTGCTATCATAAGACCTGTATTCATGAAAGCAAGGAAGCTTACCAACAACTTTAAACCTCATGCCTTATTTTACCCTATTTTAGATAGGAAATTTCTGATTTGCCCCCTATTATCAATCAAGTACTCTAAAGAAACAAGCATGTTTCTTTCTCTGAAGAATCTTCTGTTCTGGTGAGAATTTTTACTATCTCTTTTCAAGATTTTGTTGAAAATCAAGTCATTTGTCATTTGAGTTTAGTTAACAATCAGCTGTGAGCTGGAATCCTCTTGTTTTAATCAATCAGGACCTAATGCGTGAGCCTTGGTATTAAAAAGTCATTTGGACCTTGCCTGAGAGTCTCTAGATGGTGTTAATCATGTTTGGGGAGAACATTATTCTAACTGGTACAACACTTTTCTGTCGGTTTGCTCTAATGAGATAACTTGGGCTTGCTGTAATACCAAAAGCTGTGCCACTGGTGTGTCCAGTGCAGTAAGGATTACCCAGGGTGGATGGGGTTTGGTAGAGCTCCTATAATAGGACAGAATTGGAAACATGATTGGCATCCACTTCTTATATTTAACAGGACTTTGAAAACCCTATGGACACTAGAAGAAAGAAGATAGTTATAAAGTTTAGGTAGCACCTAACAACCATAACAACATTCATAAACAAAGTCCAGTCAAGAACATATCATCAGGTTGCCGCAATTGGCACTAGCTAACAGCATGAAATATTTTACATGAACATCTTCTTGAGTTCTGGCTAATTCATCTCCAATCATTATTTGTTAAGTCAAGGTGGGCATCAGCTATACACTTGGGAGTTTATCCTTCTTCCTGTGTTTCAGAACAATAGGTTTCTTCACTCTGACTCATCAATAACCTGTGCTATACAGATTAAA
Organism: Elephantulus edwardii; assembly: GCF_000299155.1. Taxonomy (NCBI): domain Eukaryota; kingdom Metazoa; phylum Chordata; class Mammalia; order Macroscelidea; family Macroscelididae; genus Elephantulus; species Elephantulus edwardii. The sequence continues at coordinate 5,328,482 of NW_006399894.1, forward strand.
TAACCTTGCTTATTATTGGAAAGTGAGGAAGACTTAAAGCACCTATTGCATAAAATCAAGGAATGAATCCTTCAATATAAATTGCCTCTCAAAGTCAAGAAAACAAAGATTTTTACCACTGGACTGATAGGCAACATCATGATGGATGGAGAGGAGTTTGAAACTATCAACAGCTTTGTTTCGCTTGTTTCCACAAATTAACAACCTTGGTACTAGCAGTCAGGAAATAAGGAGATGCATTGCATTAGGAAAATCTGCAGTTAGAGACCTCTCCATACTATTGAGGAGTAATGATGTCAGTTTGAGGACTAAGGTGTGCCTGATTGAGGCCATGGTCTTTCCAATTATTTACTATGCATCTGAAAGCCTAACAATGAATAAGGATGACAGGATAAGAATTGATGACTTTGAACTGTGGTGTTTTAAAAGAGCACATAGAGAGCCAAGATAACAAACAGATGTCTTGGAGAGGGTGCAGCCAGAATGCTCTTTGGAGGCAAGAATGATAAGGCTTCACTTCACATACTTTGGGCATGTTGCTAGGAGGTGCTATTCCTTGGAAAAGGACATTATCCTGGGAAAGGTGGAGGGTTGGCAAAGGAGAGGAAGACGCTCAACCAGATACATTGACACAGTGACTTTAGCCACAGACTTTTGTGTATCAGGAAGTTGTTGTTGTTCTTGTTGTTGTTATGTGACGTCGAGTCCTTGTGACTCATAGCGACTCTATGTACAACAGCCCTAAACTCTGTTCTGTCCTGTGTCAATCACGCTGTCTCCAATACACCCATCCCGATTACCACAGTCACTGAATCAATCCACCTCATAGAAGGTCTTTCCCTCCTATGCTGTCACTCCACTTTCTCAAGGATGATGTCTCTCTCCAAGGACCGGTCTCTCCTTACATGTCCAAAGTATGTCAGACAAAGCCCCAGAATCCTTGGTCCAAGGAGCAGTCTGGTTTAACCCTCTCTAGGATGAATCTCTTTGTTTTCTTTGCAGTCCATGGTACCCTTAATACTCTTCTCCACCACCACAGCTCAAAGGCATCAATTCTCCTTCCATCCACCCTAGTCATTGTTCAACTCTGATGCATAGCAAGTGATTGAAAAGACCATGGCCTGACTCAGACGAACCTTAGTCTCCAGAGAGACATCATTGCTTTTCAGTACTTTGGAGAGGCCCCTAATAGCAGACTTTCTCAACACAATATGTCTTTTAATTTCCTGGATTCTGGTGCCAAGAGTGTTGACTGTGGAGCCAAGCAAACTAAAGTTGTGAACAACCTCTATCTATTCATCCATCCTGATATTGCCAATTGGCCCAATCATGAAAATCTTTGTCTTCTTGACATTGAGCCTCATCCATATTGAAGGCTGCAGTCCTTGACCCTCTGCAGCAAGCACTTCAGGTCCTCTTCAGTTTCAGCAAGCAGGGTTGTGTCATCTGCAAAACGCAGGTTGTTAACAGATCTTCCATCAATCATGATGCCACATTGCTCCTCATACAGCCCAACCTAGTGGATAATCTGTTTTGCATACAGGTTGAAAAGGTATGGAGATAGGACACATCCCTGGCACATACCCTTCCCAATTTTGAACCATGCAGTATTTCCTTGCTCTGTTTTGACGACTACCTCTTGGTTAAAGTATAGTATTAGAACGATCAAGTGTTCTGGTATTCCCATTCTTCTCAGAGTCAGGCAAAGTTTGTTATGATCTACACGGTCAAATGCCTTTGCATTGTCAATGAAACACAGATAGACGTTCCTCAGGTATTCCCTGCTTTCAGTGTTAAGATCCATCTTAACACTAGTTACAATATCCCTAGTACCATGACCTCTTCTAAACCCAGCCTGGACTTCTGGCAGTTCTCTGCTGATGTGCTGTTCCAGTCGGTTTTGGATAATCTTCAGTAGAATCTTGCTTGCATGTAAGTCAAGGTGAGCACCAGTTATAGACCCAGGAGGTCAACTTTCTTTCTGTGTTTCAGACCAACAGGTTTCTTCACTCTGTCTTAGACCCCACACAGGGCAAAGTCAACAAGATAATGGATGACCTCATGACTCTCTGCTTCTCAAAGCCAGGGATCTTTTTGCACTTATTCATTCATCTGTGGAAAATGGTTGTGATGAATCAGATCTAAACTCAGCCTATTTCTTCATTGTTCAATGACTCCAAATGTAAATCTTTTCAGCCAAAACTCCAAGGTGAATCAACTAATACATTCAAATGCACATCTCCTCAGAGTATGGGCTAAGCCTAATTATCCCTACAGGCTAAATCCCATACTCTCTAATTCTACTATCTAGTTCTGCTGCTTTCAAAAGATGTTTCTTCAGGGCAAATCTTCTTTTTTTCCATTTCCAAAAAGCAACTAGTTAACCTGAATACTTTCTCTGAATGCAGTATACCTTCATTATAATATACAGCATTCATTTTTACAATCTGTCTTTATATTACAATGTAGAAGAAGCAACATATTCCATCAAATACATTCAAATAAACACAAAATTCAAAACATTTCACATGGAGGATTAGGGAGGGAATGAGGGAAGAGTGGATAGATAATGAGCATATGAGGGAAATAATTGTCCTAAGGGAATATATGATCATACATTACATATTCTGGAACAAGGAGTGTACTGTGGGATGGCTTGGGAAGAGTGAGGGAAAGGCATAGAAAATGTGTCAAAATTTATAAATAAAAGGAAAAAAATCCAAACTAGTGTAGTTTAACCAGTAGAAAAGGTGTGTCCTAGGCATCAGGGGATAGATTAGGTAGGTAGATAGATAGATAGATAGATAGATAGATAGATAGATAGATAGATAGTAGATAGATATAGAGCTATCTATATGGAATCAAATTAACAAATAGGAATATTAGATATGAATCTTAGGGAGCAGTGAGTTTATGTTACTGTTGAGGGAACAACTCAGAAAAGGAGGGCAAGTTTTGTTTTGCACATTTTGAAGTGTGCAATCAGTGGCACTGAATTGTACACATATAAACTATTAATGTATGTTTTGTTGTTGTGTATTCTCAACAACAAAAAAAATAAATTAAATGGAAGGGAAAAAAGAAAATACTTTTTCTTAAACCATTTAGTGTATTTTGGTTTCACTTGTCTAGTCTCTGAAATTTAGCTGGTAAAAGTTATTCCCTCACTCTGAGTCTTCCCTGACATATATTAATGTAATGTTAGATTTTCCTTGACACATGCTATATTTATTAATTATATTACCCTTCATCATTATTTCTACCTCCTTTCATTTTTTTATTCACTTGTACCCAGACTTTTCCCCCTTGGGAAGGGACATCAAGTCAGGAACTTTGCTGGTCTGCATCACAGTTAAAAGATCAGTCTGGCAAGTGCTTTGCTGTTAGTCCATTTCCATTCATGTTGGGTAGCGTTACACAGGTTCACCATCAGTGGGCTGTCTCGACCACTAGGCAGAAGAGTAATATTCACTGTTAACCCCACTTTTTTGCAAGATGGAATAAATATACAATACACCCCATCAGACCCTTGAGAATTCTTGCATATGAGTTTAAAGGAATTTTTACAGTTGTTTGCTCAGATATCACTCCTGCTTCTGCTGCCTTGGGCCTGGCACTGCAGAATCTGGCAAGAAAAAAACAATTCCAGGTGAATTGAGGAGGAATTGAATAATAACTCCAGCATCTTCTTTCACTTCTTCTCTAGATATTCCTGAGAAATTTAGGAATCTATCAGGTGGTGAACCTCCATTTGCTCCTCTCATATTGAGTGTGATCATACACTCTTGATGGTGTGTGAGATGACTTTTCACACTATCATCCACCCCTTGTTTTACATAGTAGATGTTTCAATTGTCTATTCCCATTTTCTCCCAGACTTTTTACTCTGAGGATGCTAGGTAACATAGTATATCCATTTAATATGTTGTTTCATGGCCAAATGCTACAATCTGTTAGCTATAAAGTTCATTTCTTGACCTGAGGAATTATAATTTGGTGGCCCAAACTGATAGAGTATCTTTTGTCTCAGCATACTAATGGTATTTTTGGCTTTTGCATCAGATATATGGTATAAAAAGTCCAGTATGGAGTAGATATCTATTCCGGTGAGGACATATTTGATGTCATTGTGCCTCTGGTGACATTTGTCCAATATAATCGACTTGCCAGCTATATGCAGGGTCTTTTATCTTGGCAATCTGTCCGAGAGCCATCTGCAATATCTTTCTTTCTTGCTTGGGAGCAGGGCAATCTTATTGGCATTTTGGGCCTCAGGGGCAGAAAAAAAGATTGAGATTGTGTCGGGTTTGAGCCCATCTCTGCATTGCTGTAGCACCTCTGTGTCTACTCATTTAATATACTTGTTTGGCCATTTCAAATAAGTGTACCAACATGTGCATTTACTGATTTTAATAAGCCTCTGATGCTGGCAAGAGGTCCTTTAGATGGGTGTTGGCATGTCCAAATCTAATGTGCTTTCTAAATTCACAGAGTGCTTCCCATAGGTCCATGCCCCACATTGGTGCACCTTTAACAGTTCAGTTTTCCATCGCCCATTTGCCCGGTCATATGGCTAAGCCATGAATCAATAAAAATACAAACACATGAACACTCACCATTGCCCAGGCTTTCAGTAACTGCTAGGAAGACAGCATGCAATTCAGCCTATTGTACAAATCTGTTCTTTCCTTCCTTAATCAGGGTCTTGTCATCTACTGGTTTTAATATGGAAGCTTTCCACATCAAATGTCCACATACCCTGGGATTGCCATCTGTGAACCAGGCGACCCTCCGCTAATCAGCAGGCAGTTGTTCATAGGGCATTGTCCATGTGGCAATGGGCTCTGGAAGCATTTGTGGAGGTTCCAAGGTAGGACTGGAAGGAAAAGAAGCTACTTGTTCATGAATATGGTGTGTGCCTTCTTGCCTTTCTCCCAGTAGCGTGTTCTAGGATGAACTATTTTCATTTTATTACAGAGCTGTTTTGGCCACCACCTTCTTTGTAAGATGGTTTCTCTGACATTATTCATGACGTGACAGGTATTTCAGGTCTCATAATAATCTTCTGTCCTTTTGTCACTGAAGTAGACAAATGATTATCTTTCAAATGTCATGTATGATGCAGCAGCATCTGGAAATTCCCTTGTCCTGAATTCTAGTTGCTGCCACAGGGCCCTTTCTTGTGTTTTTGCCATAAACTTCAATTTTAATAAGCATAGGTAGCAGATATCCCGAAAATCATGCCTGCATGTGCATCTTAAGGGCCTAGAGGTAAGGGAAGTGAGGTTGCTTTCTGTATTTCAGTCATAGACTCATATTGCTCAGGTCTCCATTCAAACACAGTTTTTTCCTGAGTAACATTATGGATGGGAGCTAACAACATTCCAAGAGTTAGGATATGAGTTCTCCAGAATCCAAATAGACCAACTTAATGTTGGGCCTCCTGTTTAATCTTGGGAGTAGGGAGTGACAGCAGCTTGTACTTGGTTATCTGTGGAATGTCACTGATGGCTTCTGTCCTGGTTATTCCCAAGAATTTTGCTATTTGGGCAGGGTCATGGATTTTTTGCTGAATTTAACAACCAGTTTATGTTGGTCATATGGACAACCTCTGTTTTCAAATCATCCCAGGCTTGTTCTTCAGTGTTTGGCATGAATAGTATAGTACCAATGTAATGTATACTTATATTTCATATCTGGACCTTTAAATCCAAGTCTCTTCTAACCAGGTTATGACTGTAGGCTGGCGAGTTCACATAACCTTGTGGTAAAACCCATAGGTAATCTGTCATTATAACCACATGAAAACAAACTGTGGCTGTCTCTTTTCAGAGACTGAAATGAAGAAAAAAAATTGCAATATCTATAATTGAGTGACAGTCTTCTTTAGTCTGCTGTATTTTCTGCTCCATTGATACCATGCTTGGGACTGCTGAAGTCATAGGTTGCTCTACTTTATTTAGGCCTTAATAGCCTACAATTAACCTCCACAAACCATCTGCCTTTTTTCTATAAGCCATATAGAGCTGCTAAATAGATAATTTGTCAGAACCAATACCCCAGCCTTTAACATATCTTTAATCAAGGCTGTTATCTCCCTTTGTCCACCAGGAATCCTTTATTGCTTCAAATTAACAACCTGAGTGGGCTCAGACAATACTAATGTTTCCCATTTAGCATGTCATACCAATACTGGCCTTGGGGCAGACTTTTAGCCTCCAGTTTTACAATTTCCAGTAGAAAAAGTGTTCCCCAATTAGACATAATATCCATACACATAATGTTTTCAGGTAAAGGAGGTGCAATTACTTCATACAATGTCTGTTTATTTTCCACTTCTCGTTCAGACTTTCACTCTAGTCTTATTATTGTTGCATTTACATATCTTCCACATACAACTTCACGTCCCTTCAAGATTTTGTTTATAGATTGGGAATTAGTGTCCAGATGCTCCCAGAAAGTTTCTTCTCCACTCCCAGGCCATTTTACTCACAAATGTGCATACAGGGCATTAGGTCCCTTCCCGGATGTTGGACCAGAAGACGCTGGCCTTCCTCTAAATTCATATTTGACCAACTAGCTGATCCTCTGGCTCAAGTGATTCTGAGTGGGTTTTTTCATCATTAATTATGTCATGAGTGGGGTGAACAGAGTGGACTTGTTTAGGCCTTCTTGATCTTGGGGGAACAGAGGGAACCTTCACTGGTCCAACCAACTTCTCATAGTGTTGTCTTACAACCTTTGTCTTAACACCATCAATATCTTCTATAATCATTCCATTCCTGAGCAACCATCTAAAAATCTCCTCCTGCTGGAGTAAATCTTTTCTCCATAGTAGTCTCCTTCTGCTTGCCTACGTACAAATCACCCTGTTTCTTGTACCTTTAAAGATAATAAAGGAAGCTCTTTTCAGTAGAGTTGATAGAGCTTCTCCAATCCTTGCCTTATTCTCCAGTAGCAAAGCTACCTGAAATTGCCATATTGGGGGATTCTCAGCAATTACCATCTCTGCCTTGGCCTCTGTAAGGAGCATATTCATTGAATGAATATCCTCAATACCATAAAGCCACTCTAGCACTGCTTGCATCAACTGCTTCCTCTGGAATATTCCTTTTGTTACACAGGTGAGGAAAGGGATAGTTTCCCTTGAAGAGATAAAGAACCCTAATCACACTTCTAATCCACTCTATCAAGCTAAACATCCCCTGTGGAATAATCTGTCCTGTGATTCTATTTTTCAATATCTTTCGTCGCTATTGTCCTGTTGTATCAAGAGTCTAGCATTAACCCATACATGTTCCTCCATTCTTCAGCAAACAGAAACAATGATCTCAATGATCTCAAACATAACTCTTACAATTAATTTTAGTGATGGTTCCTCAATAAGCTCCTGGAAAAAATATGTTGTTGTTGTTGCTATGTGCCGTCGAGTCGTTTCCGACTCATAGCGACCCTATGCACAACAGCCCTAAATCCTGCTCTATCCAGCACCAACCGCACCTCGTCTGACACACCCATCCCGATTACCCCAGTCACCGAATCAATCCATCTCATAGAGGGTCTTCCCCTCCTGCGCTGTCCCTCCACCCTCCCAAGCATGATGTCCCTCTCCAAGGACCCGTCCCTCCTGGCAACATGTCCAAA
>NW_006399894.1:5337733-5351051 GCF_000299155.1 Elephantulus edwardii
GTTCTTTTCTTCCTCTTCTGTCTTTGTAATGACTGTTTACACTCTTCCTGAATGATATCTTTGACATCCTCCCACAACTCATCTGGTCTTCGCTCGTTAGTGTTCAAGGCCTCAAACCTGTTCCTGAGATGATTCTGAAATTCAGGTGGATTACCTCTGTACCATATTCCCTGGTTACAGTAGTTTCTTGATCCTGCTCATCTGTCTTTGGAACTTCCTTTGTGACCATTGGTCAGAGAAGTCTTTCTGATTGTTTTAAAATGTGTTTGTTGTTGTTTTCTTCCCCTGTAGAACCTAGATTAAAATGCTTCCTACAGTCCTGGTAGAACTTTGTTCAGTTTTTATTTCAGCTATCTCAGTTCCTACATTATTTTCCTTTGCATATGCTGCCAAAACTGATTACAAAACCCTAGGAATTCTTGGCAGTACATGGTATGTTCAAGTTTCTTCTCCAGCACCAAACCTCAAAGGCATCAATTATTCTTCTGTCATCCTTAGCCATTGTCCAGCTCTCGGATATATAGCAAGTAATTGTGAAGACCATGCACTGAATCAGGCATATCTTAATCTCTAGATTGACATCCTTGCTTCTCAGTACTTTGGAGATGTCCCTGACAGCAGATTTTTCCAGGGTAATTTTGTCTTTTGATTTTCTTATTGCTGGTGACAAGAGTGTTGATTGTGAGGCCAAACAGGCTGAAATTGTTAACAATTTCAATCTCACCTTCATATACCTTGATGTTTCCAATTGCTCTAGGGGTGAGAATCTTTATCTTCTTGATGTTGAGCTTCAATCCATATTGAATACTGCAGTCCTAGATTTTTGCAGCAAGTTTTTCAGGTCTTCTTCACTTTCAGCAAGCAAGATAGTGTCATCTGCATATCACAGGTTGTTGATAAGTCTTCCTCAAATCCTGATCCCACATCTCTCCTCATAAGATGAGCCTTCCAAATAATCTGTATACTGAGCAATTTATTTGAGAAGCTAGACTCTATGAAGAACAATGGGCATCAAAATGAGAGGAAGACTAATCAATAGCCTGCATTATGCAGATGACATGGCCTTGTTTCCTAAAAGTTATGAGGACTTGAAGCACTTGCTGGAGAAAATCAAAGAATACAGTCTTCAATATGAATTGCATTTCAACATCAAGGAAAAGAAAATTCTTGCCACTGGACTGATAGACAACATCATTATAGATCTAGAAAAGTTTTCAACATCCTTATCTTATTTTGATCAACATTTATTTTTTCAACACCATTGGTTTTATCCATCAGGAGGCTTATTACACGGGGAAAGTTTGCAGTCAGAGATCTCTCCAAATTATTTAGGAGCAATTACATAAGTTTGAAGATTAAGATCTGCCTGATCCATGCCAAAGTTTTTTCATACATTTGCCATGCTGATGAGAACAATGAACAAGAATGGGGTAGTGGAAATTATGTCTTTATTTTGTTGAAGAGTACTAGACATTCAATAGATTTCCAAAAGAACAAACAAACATGCCTTGGAGAAAGTGCAGCCACAATGCTATTTGGAGGTAAAGATGAAAAAGCTTCATCTTTCATACTTCAGCATGTTGCTAGGAAAGGCTATTCCTTAAAGGGGACATCATGCTTGGAACAGTGGAGGGTTGGTGAAATAGAGGAAGACCCTCAACCAAGTGACTGCTTTAATAGACTAAACTTATACAGAAGGGACTATGGGTTTTTATGCGTCATACTCAATTCAACAATCTCTAACAACAACCACATAGTATCTTAAAGAAAATAAGCTTCATTAGAACAGACTGTTCAAAAGAAATATATGATTATGTATTTTATGTATTAAAACATTCTGAAACAGGTTTATTTGGGAGGTGATAGAGTGTAGGGAGGGGAAGGGGAGAGTGGAAAGAAAATGTACAACAATGAAAAAATAAATATTTTTTTAAAAGTTTATATCTACTACTTATACTTATTTTTTGAAATGTGAAGATTTTTATAATCATGTCTTTTTATATTGACAAAGTATTATCAGTTAATCAATTACCAATATTGCCAGTGCTTCAGTTAATAAGTGTTTGTGTCCCATTCTCTACTCTTAGAAATTAGTCAAGAGACAAATCTAGCACTTTAAGGATTTCCTATTTTGTAGATCTGTTGTTGTTGTGTTGCTATGTGCCATCGAGTTGTGACTCATAGCGACCCTATGTACAAGAGCCCTAAATCCTGCTCTATCCTGTGCCAACCACACTGTCTTCGACACACTTACTCCCACTACCCCGATCACTGAATCGATACGTCTCATCAAGGGTCTTCCTCTCCTGTGCTGTCCCTCCACTCTCCCAAACATAACGTCCCTCTCCAAGGACTGGCCCCTCTTTGCAACATGCCCAAAGTACGTCAGACAAACCTTCAGAATCCTTGACTCCAAGGAGCAGTGCGGCTTCACCCTCTCCAGGACAAACCTGTTTGTTCTCCTAGCAGTCCATGGTATATTCAACACTTTTCTCTAGCACCACAGCTCAAAGGCATCAATTATCTTTCTATTATCCCTAGTCACGGTCTAGCTCTCCAATACATCGCACACAATTATGAAGACTATAATCTGAATCAGACACACTTTAGTCTCTATTCTTATGTCATTACTCTTCAGTACTCTGGAGAGGTCCCTGATATCTGTCTTTCCCAATGCAATTCATCTCTTGATTTCCTGGCTGCTGGTATCAAAAGTGTTGACTGTGGAGTCAAACAAAACTAAAACTGTTAACTATGTCATCTCTTCACCACCCATACTGATGTTGCCAATTGGCCCAGTGGTGAGAATCTTTGTTTTCTTAATGTTGAGCTTAAATCTGTGCTGAAGGCTGCAGTCCTTGACCTCTACAACAAGCGGTTCAGGTCCTCCTCAGTTTCAGCAAGCAGGGTTGTATTGTGTGCATAAAGTAGGTTGTTGATGAATCTTCCACCAATCCTGATGCCACCTTCCTCCTCATACAGCCCAGCAGCCTAGATTTACAGCTGCAAAATCTCTAGTTCTAGAATAATGCTCACTTATGCATTGACTTCAGATAGTTCCTGGAACAAAAACGCAGACTTTTTCCTCAGTTGTTTATAAAATCTTCTTTTTTCTTCTTCTTCTTTTCTTTTTTTTTTAAGTCCTAGCAAAGATCCTTGTCTCACTTTCTGTAGTTTGTACATTAAAAGGTATAGGCATTAGAATTTCAATATGTGCTTCCAGAGGACAGAGTATAACATTAGATTATAAGGAAAAATAAATTCGTTTTCTTAAGTATAATTGTTACGTTTCTTTGATTTTTTTAGTTCACCCATTAATTTCTAGTTCTTTCTTAAACAAAACTAAGAAATATTTAAAAATAATTTGTTCTATCTTAAGTTTGATGACCATTTAATTTAGTTAGTCTTTAGGGTAGAAATTGTCTTAGAGTCTTCATTAGTCATTTTCTCAACTAGAGTTCTGAATGACTGCCTGATGGGCAATTGTCTTAACTTTGGACAAAAGAAATGTAGGCAAAATTTTTCCATATATGAAAAAAGTGTTATGTGTGTTTGTGTTTGTTTGTTTCTGTCTTTTATACCCTGCTGACAACAAGCTGGAAAGAGGCTCATATAAGTTGAACACCTCAAAATCAGTAACTCTCATTTAGCACTATCATTCAATCAGAACTGACTTACAGCTATTGGGATTCTGAATTAGAAATCATATGGGAAAAGATTGCCTTTACTTTCTCCCATGGAGAAATCATTAGAATTGAACAACCAGAAATGTACGGCCTTTGGTCAACCCCCACAAGTTACACTTCCAGAAGTCCTATCAAAATCAGTATAATCCAGGTTATAAATGTGAGGACTATGTAACAAAGAGATCCTTAACTTTTCTTTTCTCAAGTTTCCAAGTCCTTCTTTACTGTATGTTTTTCTAGCTAGATATAATCAAATGTGCTCCAACTCTTTGCAACCTAGGCACAACAGAACAACACTCTTCCTGATTTTGTGCTTTTCTCACAGTCTCTGCTGTGCTTAAATTCATTTTGATAGTCACAGTGCCAATCCATCTCTTTAGAGATTTTACTCTTTTTCAATAACCCTTTAAAGACGTAGTCTGTAGCAAGTTAAATTGCTAGTTCAAAGGCAGAACTCACCTCTCTGATAGCTTGAATCACCAATGTTCCACTGGAGGTAGGTAAGAAATTTCCTCCCTTGAGAGTTACAGCCTCTAAAACCAGCTGCAGGGCCAGCTGCGAATTTAGAGTGACTCAACAACAATGAGTTTTTGAGGAATTTCTGCTTTATCAAGCATAATAGCTTTATCCAGGAACTACAATCTTCTGACAGCATACTCAGAATATATGAATCAAAGTCCTCATTTCTAAGTAACATTCTGGTTTCATTTCTTCGAAGGCAGAATTGTTTGTTATTTTGGCAGTCTCCAGTATATTCAATAGTTTTTGACCACTACAATTCAAATGCGTAGATTCTTCTTTGGTCTTCCTTAATCATTGTCCAAATTTTGCATGTGTATGAGCCTACTGAAAATACTGTGGCTTGAATAAAGTACACCTTAGTCTTTAAAGTGATATGCATGTATTTTAGTACTTTCAAGATATCCTTGACAGTAGATTTGTTCATTGCAAAATATCATTTGATTTCTTCCCTGTTTTCCCCATGGGTGTTGATTTTAGATGCAAAAAACGTGAAAATTTGGCAACTTTAGTTTTCTACATTTGTCATAATTACTGGTCCAGTTGTGGGTATGTTTGTTTCTGTGAGATTTCCTTACAAGGAGCCCAAGTGGCCCAGTCTGTAGGGAGTCATGCTGCTATCTCAAAGGTGGTGCCCATTATGCGTTTTGAATGTCCAAACTACTCCAAGGGAGAAAGATGGGCAATCTCCTTCTATGGTATTTACAGCCTCTGAAAAAAAACCACTTAAGGGTTAGCTATGAGTCAATTTTGGCTCAATGACAATAAATTTTTATTCTGAGATGTAATCTATACTAAAATATTACTATACTTTCCAGCTAAATCTGTCAGTGCTTCAAATTATTTTCTGCTACCAAGTTTGTGTCATCTACATATTGCAGGTTGTTGATAAATCTTTCTCAAGTCCTGATGACATATTCATCTTCATATTGCCCAACTTATTAGATTATTTGCTTAGAAAATAGATTGAATAGATATGGTGAAAGGACACAATCTTGATGTATGCCTTTAGTGATTTTTAAAACATGCCTCACCCCCTTGCTGCATTTGAAGACCTCTGATTTGTTGTGTATGTAGGTTCCATATGATTACATTTTAAGTGTTCTAGCATTCTCATTCTATTCCAATATTGCCCGTACTTCTTTAAGACTCATGTAGTCAAATGCTACCTCTCTTCTAAAAGCATAGTTTATTATGTATGCATTAATCAAATGAGGAAAAATGTAATTTATTTTTTTGTGGATTTTTAATTCAACAGAATTCCACCATGGACTGAATGTCATGATTTCTATGATGACTTACTATTAAATTCAAATCCTATACATCTCACATATTTTTAAATGAAATATTTAGTATGTGGTATCCTATTTCATCACAACAGATAAGAAGCATTTTTAGTTTTTAAAGTATGGATACAATGAATTCAACTGTCTCTGAAATGGTAAGGATGGCACAGGATAGGGCATGTTTCAGGATGGCTGTTCATAATGTTGCTATGAGTCGTACTTGGTTGGACAGCACCTAACAAGATGAAAAATATCCCACTTAGACTTTTAACTTATATAAATATTGAATAAGGCAAAGAGACAGTTTAAAGCATAGAAAATATTCATTATGATTAAACACTTTTTCTCATTTAATCCGTCTTTAAAGATTTGTAGAAAAAGGAGTCATAAACAGTCCCACACTACATTATCAGTACTTCTAATTTGCTTTCAATTGGAAATACTATTGACATTTTATCATTTTAGTCTAAGTCTGAAAAGTACCTTTTTTTCCAGATTGATATATAAAGGATTATTTCATTTTTCTCAAAACTTAAAAAACAACAACCCTATACTCCTTATTGCTTTTGAGTTTGAGTCAGTTCACAAATGATCCTCTGGGTTTCACAGGTTGTGCTTTTCAGAGGAAGACATCACCTATTCTTCTCCCACGGAGCCACAGTTCATTAGAAAGGTATGGTTAGAAGCACAGTTCCCTACATATTAGTCACCACATATCCTTCATAATCATGATCAAAAACTTTAATATTCTGAGGTATCTTTATTTTCAATTCTTTTTCCTTTTTATTAATTTGCATACAAAATTTGTATTGTACTTTGTTTATAAATATTGTGTTTCACACGTTCCTCTATGTTGTATTAATATGATTGCCATATATTATGTTTTATAAAATTAAATTATCACTATAACCACTATTACCCTGCCTCATAAATTAAAATTATTATATATTACACATTTTTCTTTATTTTTCTTGGTAATCACCATCTTTTTAGCTCATTTTTGCCTTCAAAGAAATGTTTAATAGTCAAAAAAATATAGATATATTTTAAATTATCAACATATTTTTTAGAAAAAATACTTGAAGATAAAGACCAAATATATAGTGCAATGAAATTTTCAGTGACAAGATAGACTAAAAAGGGGCTAATTTTTTCATAGTCTTATCATTCTTGGTTGAAAGCTTATGATGATGAAAAAATGATATTTCTTGAAATTATAGATATAACACAATGTGAGGATCAAAGATTAATGCACTAGAATTTAGGTTTTAATTTGTGATGACAAAAATTTAGTCATAACATTGATTCATGATGCTTACTATACCTTGAGTAAGGAAGGAAACTAAGAGAGCAAAGGCCTTAGATATTCTGATGTTGTACATAACTAGTCCAAAGATTGTCATTCTTGAAATAGGAAATATTTTCATTATGAAACACACACACACACACACACACACACATATACATACACATTTATGCTCATATGCCAAAATTTAGAAGAATATTATTCCTTATAAGGATATTTAAAACACATCAACAGAACCAATTTTAGAATTACTTCTATTAATGAAGCTTATGGTTCTTTTTATCTATGTATAAATTATAGCTATTCAAATTATCCCAATTTCATCTTAAACTATTAATAATAAAAACGGGTATGATTGATTTAGTCTGCATGACAGAAGAGAATGCGGTGGTAAAATTGTGAAAATAAAGCATCATTCAGATCAGATATTTTTTGGACTTATGTGTAGAAAAGAAGATTAATAAGAAATAAGGATAATGTATCTGGATTTAGACTTTAATAAATCTTTTCCCTGAACAGCACTGGGAATTTGCAGAGAATACATCTAAAATGTAGACAGTACTCCAACGATAATCAGGGCTTAAAAATCTAATTTTAGAATAGTGTTAAAGTTTTATACTGAGTTGCATTGTTATGAAAGGGTTCAGTATGTTCAAATTATTACAGCCATTCAGAATACTTTACCATATTAGCAAAATAAAATGTTGCTTGTAACTTCCTAAAAATGTGTGCAGCTCTTAACTGTTAGCAGAAACCCTAAATAATATAATGTTTAAACTCTGACTGAACTTGAGTTTCAAATTTACTAAGACTATAAGTCTTGATTTTTGAATAAACAGAAATTATTTTTGTAGTATCAGCTACTTGCATATTTTGTTAAAGAAAAAACAAATAAATTTGAAACTTTTGCTTCACTGTGAGATATAAAATGTAGATTAACTTGTTAAGTATTTTTTCCAACCTTCTTAAAGTTTATGGTCTGTAAATTATGATACAGTTTCAGAAATGAGAAATATGAGGATATAAAAAGGACACGGAGAATGTATTTTGATAAAAATAATCAATAATCACAGTAGTATAATGGCTCTGAAGCTGGCAAATCTCTGAATCCATAACACACAACAGCAGTGGTATCATTTTGTTGTTGTTAAGTGTCTTTGAGGTGATTATGATTCAAAGTAACTCTATGAAAAGTGGCTCTGAACTCTGACCTGTATAGAGGCAACCTCACGGATTCTGGCACACCTCCCTAATCCATTGCCACAGTCATTATGTCAATCCAGCTCATCCAGGGTCTTCCTCTCCTATATTGATCTTCCACACTTCCAAGCATAATGTTCTTCTTTAAAGACTGGTACTTTTTGGCAACATGCCCAAAGTATGTGAGATGGAGTTTCAAAACATGTGCCTCTATGACCAATCTTGTTTTCACCCTTTTCAAAACAGATCTGTTTGTTCTCTTGACAGTCCATGGTATGTTCAATACTCTCCTCCAGTACAACAACTCAACGATATTGTTCTTATTCTGTTATCCTTAGTCATTGCTTTGAGATGCTTAGTAAACAACTGAGAATATGATGCCCTGAATCGGGTACACCTTAGTCTCTAGATTGACAATGTTGATATTTAGCACTCTAAAGAGGTCCTTGACAGCAGATTTTCTCAATGCAACTCATCTTTTGATTTTTCTGACTGCCAATGTCAAGAGTGTTGATTGTAGAACTCAGCAAAGAAATCATTAAAAACATCAATCTTTTCTCCATCTATCATAGTATTGTCCATAGGTCTGGAGTAATGATTTTTGTTTTCTTGATCTTGAGTTACAATACATGTAGATGGCTGCAGTCCTTGACCTTCTGCGGCAAATGCTTCAAGTCCCCCTCAGTTTCAGCAAGCAAGATTGTGCCATCTGCATAATGCAGGTTTTTTATGAGGCTTCCTCCAAATCTGATGCCATACTGTTCACCATAAAGTCTAGCCTCCTCAATGATATGTACGACAGATACATTGAAAGGGTACATACAAAGGATGGATCCCTGATTCACTTCTTACTTGATATTTATTTTTATTATTATTATTATTATCATCATCATCCTAGTTATCAACATGAGAAAAACAAAGAATTACCTACAAAGTGGAAACAATTAGATTAAGTTCTGATTTTTCAGCAGAAACCATGCGAACTAGAGGCAATGAGAAGCTATATACAAAAAACTGACAGATAACAATTACCAGCCAAGGATCCTATACCCAGCAAAGCTCTCCATCAAATATAAAGGAAAAATTAAATTATTTGCAGAAAAGAAGGAATTTAAGGAATTCATAAAAACAAGACCAAAGCCTTAGGAAATTTTATGTTAGGTCCTTCACACGGAGATGCCAAAGGAAAGTGCATGAACCATAATAACCAGAAACAGCAGAAAAAGAAACACAGTAAAATGGCAAAAGTAAAACCTGGCCTGAAAATAATCACACTTAATGTAAATAGACTAAATGCAATAATTAAGGAGGAAAAAAGAATAAAAAAGATCATCAATATGTTGCCTATAAGAGACAAATCTTAAAAAAAGAGAAAGAGAGACTCAAAAATCAAAGGCTGAAAAAAAATATATCAAGCAAATGGCAACCTCAAAAAGCAGGAGTGGCAATACTAATCTTTGATAAAATAGATTTCAGAATGAAAACCACCATAAAAGATAAGGAAGAGCATTACAAATTATTTAAAGGACAATAGATCAAGAAAACATAACTTTAAAAAAAAAAGAAGACATAACTTTTATCAATATTTATGCACCAAATGATAGATCTGCAAAATACACAAAACAACAGTTAACAGAATGGAAGGGGTGAAAAAATAGACAGCACCACAATACTTCAAAGGATAGGTCAACTCAAAAGAAATTCAACAAAGATGCAGAAGATCTAAATTATACAATCAGCCAATTCAACCGTATGAATGTGTTCAGGATACTGCATCCAACTAAAACTCATTTAACTTTCTTCTCAAGTACACATAGTACATTCTCCAGAATCAGTCATATACTAGGACACAGGACAAGTCTCAACAAATTAAAAATCATTGAAATAATACAAAGTATCTTCTCAGACCACAGTGTCATAAAAATAGAAATTAACCACAGGGGAATAAAGCTTACAAAACCACCCACGTGGAAACTAAATGACACTCTGCTAGAACATAATTGGGTTATAAAAGAAATAAATAATGACATTTTAAAAAATTCCTTGAAACAAGTGAAAATGAAAATACAACTTAACAAAACATCTGGGACACAGCAGTCCTCAGGGAGAGGTTCACAGCAATAAGCACACATATAAAAAAGGAAGAAAGAAGAATCAATGACCTAATCCTTACTCGATTTTGAGACATGCATAGTTCCATTACTCTGTTGGGACATCAGCTTCCTTGTCTATGTACAATTTTTCTATGAGTTCACGCAAGTGTTTTGGGATTCCCATTCTTCTCAAAGTTAGCTACAATTTGGTGTGATTTATGTAGTCAAATGCTTTTTCACAGCAGATAAAACCCATTCTTCTAGTACTCTCCTATTTTAGCCAAGATGCATCTGACATCAGCAATGATATTCCTAGTATCATGACCTCTTCTAAACCCTGCTTGTAGTTTTGCCAGTCCTCTGTCAATATACTGTTCCAGTATATTTTAAAAAAATTACCAGTATTTTGCTTGCATGTGGTATTAGTGACTTTATCCATAATTTCCACATTCTGTTGGATCACCTCTTTTAGAAATGGAAATATATATGGATCTCTTCCAGTCAGTTGGCTTCCTCCAGATTTGTTGGCACAACCTGATGAGCACATGCAGGCTGTATTTGTTGAATTATGCCAATTCATATTTCACCAATTCCTGGGGACTTATGTTTTGCCAGTTTCTTTAGAGTAGCTTGAATTTATTCCTTTATTACCACTGGTCCTTGATCATATACTACTTTGTGAAATGGTTCTGTCAGACAATTCCTTTTGGTACAATGAGTCGGTGTATTCCTTCCGTCTTTGCTTGATGTTTCATGGATCATTGAATATTTAACTTCTAGTGTCTTTAAGTCTCCTTTCTTTTGTTGGCCTTCTACCTTTCCCAGCATGATGTCTTTTGCCAAGGACTGTCCCCTCCTGATAACACGCCCAGATTATATGAGACACAGTTAGGTATCCTTACCTAAGGAACACCCTGGTTGTACTTTCTCCAATACATACTTATTTGGTTTTTTGGTGGTCCATAGGATATTCAATAGTTTTTTTTCCATCTCCAGAATTTAAAAGCATTAATTATTTTTGTCATCCTTATTCATTGTTCAACTTTAAAATGCATAGGAAGCAATTGAAAATGTCATTATTTTGAATCAGGCACATCTTAGTCTAGTTGACATCTTTTTCTCTTTAGCACTTTGGAGAGGTCTTTGATAGAAATTTTCCCAGAGCATCAGATCTTTTGATTTCTTAACTATTACATTGAACGTTGTCCAGCTTTCCTTTGTAATTGCTGATGTTATAATTATTTCAATATTCAACTGGAAACGTAGAACCAAGTAAAATTAAATTATGGAAAATTTCTATCATTTCTCCACTTACTCTGATTTTGCCCATTTGTTCAGTGATGAGGATTTTTTTTCTGATGTTGAGATATAATCAATACTAAATGTTGCAGTATTTTATTTTCTACATAAAGTGCCTCTAGTCTTCACTTTCTGCAAGCAATGCTGTGTCATCTGCATATCACAGATTGTTAATGTGTCTTCTTCCAATCCTTATACCCCTTTCTTCATTTAGTTTTCAACTCATGAATTATTTGCTAAACATACAGATTGAATAAATATGAAGAAAGCATACAACCCTGAAACAACAAAATTCTAGAGGCAGAATAAATTTAAATCATATATTTTTGAGTGTTTTGTTTAAAGCTAATGCCTAGAGAGAGAAGTGGAAGGGTTTCAGAATACATATAGTCTTGTACACAGGGAGCTTTGATAACATAGCTCATAGAAATTTGCACTGTTAATCTAATTGCTAAGTCTCTTGAATAATTCTAACCCATTACTTGTTTTACAACATAAAGATGGGAAATTTCCTCCCTTTCAATTTACAGTCTTGGTACAGACTGTATGGTGGTTAAGTCCATTTTAGTTCTTACACATTGGCAAGTTTAAGTTTTTGAGTCTCGGTTTCGTCATCTGAGAGATAAAGATACTATTTTTCTCATCTTACATGTAGTTGTCATTGAGTGTCATCGAGTGGAACCTGATTCATAGGTGACACTCCAGCAGGTTTTCAGAGGCTGTCAATCGCAGGGAAGGAGATTGCCTATTCACCCCTACAGCAGCTGGTGAATTCCAAATTGAGATTGCAGTACAGCGTCTTACCCTTAGGCAACCAGAACTCCCTATCTTACACAGTTACTATCCATATGAAATTCGGAAAACTCCATATGGTTTTAAAGACAACAACATGATGGCTACTTGAAAAATATTGATAAACCTTTCATGTAACAAATGGTATTGCATATGTATGTATTTTAGCGTCCCCACATGTTAGACTATTTCAACAAGATTAAGTGAGCTTTGGTGGCCTAGAAGGTAAAGAGTTGCACTGTCAAGCCAAAGGCAAACAGCTCCAATTCACCAACTGCTCCAGGGAAAAAGTTGGGCAATATCTTCAAATGCAATTTACAGCCTTTGAAAATCCACTGGATGGTCAGTTATGAGTCAATTCTGACTTAATGGCAATGAGTTTTCCTTTCAATAACATTTATTTTGGTTAAATTTTTGAGGTATAAAATATAAATTGCATTTTCTTTTCAGTTGTTGTTATTGTTATATGCCATCATGTCTCCTGTGACTCATCATGACCCTATGACTATCAGCTCTGAAAAGCTGCCCTATCCTGAGCCAATCTCTGTCTCTGACAGATCTGATCTCATTGTTCCTGTCACTGAGTCACACCTTCTCATCTTGGATCTTCCTTTCCTGTGCTGTCACGCTATCTTTCCAAGCATGATGTCTCTCTCTCACAACTGGTCACTACTGATCACATGACCGAAGTTTATGAGATGGAGCCTCAAAATCCTTGCCTCCAGGGAACAAACTGATTCCACCTTCTCCAGGGCAGACCTGTTTGTTCTTTTTAGTTCACAGTATGTTCAACGCCCTTCTCCAGCCCCACAACTCAAAGACATCAATCTGTTTTCTATCATCTTTAGTTATTGTCCAGCTTTCCTTTGTAAATGCTGACGTTATAATTATTTCAATATTCAAACAGTAACACTCAATATTCTACTATACTTTCCTTTCTTACTGTAGCGTGCTTGTTTGTTTATTCTGTGAGTTAATTTTCTATCTCTTCTCTTGGCCTACTGAAACTCATTTCATTCATCATATAAATTAGTTTCATATTTAGAGATATTTCTTGTTACTTAAGAATTTAAGATTACATGCATATAATTCACAGTCCTTTAACATCTATAAAATTGGGACTTTATTATTTCCTGA
>NW_006399894.1:5352978-5355164 GCF_000299155.1 Elephantulus edwardii
AAGTGTTCTGGGATTCCCATTCTTTTCAGAGTCAGCCACAGTTTATGGTTCACACAGTCAAACGACTTTGCATAGTCAATGAAACACAGATATACATTGCTCTGGTATTCCCGGCTTTCAGCTAAGATCCATCTAATATTAGCAACAATATCCCTAGTACACGACCACTTATAAACCTAGCCTGGACTTCTGGCAGTTATCTGCTGATGTGCTGTTCCTGTCATTTTTAGATAATCTTCAGAAGAATCTTGCTTGCATGTGAAATCAACATAGCTTTTGAATATTTTTATTAATTTTTAATTATGATTGGGGAAAAGTATAAATTTTCTACCCCATTGCATTAACATACCTGCATTTTCACTTTGATTTTCTGTCTTTAAATATCAGAGTATTTGATTTTTTTCCCCACTTCTAAAAACACGCAGGTAAGTTTTATTTTTATCTCTTACATCACACTTTTAGAAGAATTAGGACACCAATTCACCTATCCTGTTATACTAAACTACAGGAGATAAAAGAACTAATTTGGCATTAAAGAAGATGTGTGACATTTATTCTCTATCCAGATTGTTGCATTTTGTTTCATTTAATTTTTAATATATCTTTTGTGTCTGAACACAAGCTCTATACTTTCTTTTATCAAGTGGCTAAAAGACAATTAGGGTCAGGCAGATTAATTACATTGGAATTTCAGTTTCACTTTAGATTTTCATAGTGATAGCACAAATACTGACAGTTGAAATAAACATCAAGTTGCTAAGTATTTGAATAATGTCTATGAACTAATTACAGTATGTTATATGCATCAATATATGGTGTATTTTTGTTGTTTTAGGTGCCATCAAGGCAAGCATGACTCATAGCAATCCTATGAACAACAGACCTGAACCCTGTCCTAATCCTGTGCTATCCTCACAATCTCTGATATACTCATTCTCCCTGGTTGAGATTTTCCTCTCTTTCACTGTCCCTCTACTTTCCTAAACATGATGCCCCTCTCAAAAAAATACCCTTCCTATTAAGAGGTTCAGAATATGTGAGACAAAGCTTAATCATCTTTTCCTCCAAGGAGCACTCTGTCTGCACTCTTCCAAGATATATCTATTTGGTCTATGGGCAGTCCATGGGCTCTTTAGTACTCTAACACTACAGTTCAAAGCCTTCAATTGCTCTGTCATCCTTATTCATTGTCCAGCTCTCAGCAGCATAGCAGGTAATTGAAAAGACCATGAAATGAATCAGGTACACTTTGTTCTCAAACTAACATCGTTACTTCTCAATAATATGGAGAGATCCCTGACTGTAGAATTTTCCAGTGAAATACATTACCTGATCTCCTGACTGTATTGATTATGGATGCTAGTAATATAAAATATTTGGCAATTTCAATCTTTACTCCATCTATCATGATGTTGATTATAGGTCCAGTGGTGATACATTTTGTTTTCTTGATGTTGAGGTGCAATCCATACTGAAGGCCTCTGTCTTGTACACAAGTGCTCCATATCCTCTTCACTTTCAGCAAGCAAGTATGTCTCATCTAAATAACAAGGTTATTGATGAGTCTTTCTCTGATCCTGATAACATTTTCTTCTTTATAGAGTCCAGATTGTTGAATAATTTGTTCAGCATATAGATTGAATAGGCATGGAGAAAGGCTATAACCCTGATATAAACCTTTCTTAATATCTGTCTTGGAGAGGGTGAAATGAAGTTTCTTCTTGGAGTCTAGAATTTTAAAGCTCCATTTCACATACTTTGGGCCATACGATGGCCAGAAGTGACTGGTCCTTGGAGAAGGACATGGAACTTGGAACGGTGGAGGGACTATGCAGGAGAGGAAAACCCCAGATGAACTGGACTGACACAGTAGCAGGGGCAATATGGATAAGTGTGTCAGAGTCGGTGAGACTGGCTCAGGACAGAGCCAGCTTCAGAGCTGTTGCACATATGGTTACTATGAGTTGGAAGTGATTCAATGCACATACAAAAACAACAAGTACTCCCTTGCTCCAAACAACACCCTCTTGGTGTAGGTGTTGGTTTCATATGACCACAACTACATGTTCTGGAAATTCCATTCTTCTCACAGTTAACCACAATTTGTTAGATGCCTTTATACAGTCAATAAAGTCAAATAGACATTCTTCTGGTATTTTTTGCTGTCAGCCAGGATTCATTTGACA
>NW_006399894.1:5355694-5357209 GCF_000299155.1 Elephantulus edwardii
TGTATCAGCTGCACCTTAGTCTCCAGAGTGACACCATTGCTCTTCAGTACCCTGGAGAGGTCCCTAAGAGCAGACTTTACCATCACAATACTTTTTTTTTTTATTTCCTGGCTACTGGTGCCAAGAGTTTTGACTGTGGAGCCAAGCAGACTAAAGTTGTTAACAATCTCAATCTCTTCACCATTCATCCTGATGTGGCCAATTAGGTCAGTGGTGAGAATCTTTGTCTTCTTGACGTTTAGCTTCAATCCATACTGAAGGCTGCAGTCCTTGACCCTCTGCAGGAAGTGCTTCAGGTTCTCCTCAGTTTCAGTAAGCAGGGTTGTGTTATCTGCATAACGCAAATTGGTCCTATGGACTCTTCTAAATCCAGCTTGAAGGTCTAGCAGTTCTCTGTACTGGTTTAGCTGTTTTCAGATTATCTTCAGCAGTATTTTGCTTGCATGTGATATTATATTTTCAGATAATTTTCACATTATATCAGGGTATGCTATAATGTATTTTCAGACAAAATTTATTTTATTCCAGTTACTCGTTATCTCTATTTTCAACTTACAATTTGTAAATCATAGATAGTATTAGTTGTTCCATCTGTATTTACTTAATATGAATAAAACATAGTTAATTATAGCCTAGCAATGTTAATTAATTACAAAGAAACTGGATATTTCTTGACCTATAGAGACATTAGGAAAAAATATTGAAACATGACAGTTTAGAAATAACTTGTTTTCACTTGGCAGTACACAAATTCATGGAACTCCGTGGATATAACTTACTCCTATAATTTGGATATACATTTTTTTTTACATTTTTGGCAGATTGGAAATCACTAAAATCACTTCATGGAAGGCTATTCAGTACAGAGGGACCTCTGGTGGCCTAATGGTAAGAGATTGCAGTGCAATCCCAAAGTCACGTTGTTTGAATCCATCGGCTGCTCCATGGAGAAAAGGCTAAATTATCTCCTCCAGTGTAATTTGCTGTCTCTGAAAATCTGCTAGAGGGTCACTTATGAATCAGTTCCAATTTGATGATACATAGTAACAACAAAACCTTCAATATTCTTTGCTAATGATGGAGAAAATCACATTGATTTGGTTTAGAGTTACATAACTGATAAAATGCAATTACTATAATAAGTCATACTTATTAGATTAGTCAGAGTTATGTTGTAGAACAGATATATTTATAAAGAATTATAGTAGCCCCCATGGCTAATCATGTACATTCGAGCACTTCATGGTTTTAGTAACTTAATTTGTGGTTCTGGTGGCAAAGTTTCATTGAGATCTCTGTTATCTGGTCTAACAGCATGCTTATTTCTGGTGTCCTATCAACTAGTTTGTTGCATGCTTCCTTAAAAGTTACTCTGAAGTTACCTGGAGCAAATGTTGTTGTTTCTGTTGTTGTGTGCCACTGAGTCAAAACCAACTCAGGGGCTGCAAATTACACAGGAGATTGTCTATCTTTTTCCGCATATTTATTGGTATATCCAAAGGAGGGAAAAGAAAG
>NW_006399894.1:5357309-5360753 GCF_000299155.1 Elephantulus edwardii
GGAGGAAATTGAATGTATGGATAACTGACTCTATGAACATCCACCTACTTCAATATGACACCAAAAAACAGGATAGTGTCTACATATCATTACCAAATATTTTAAATAAAGATTCTGTAGAATAATCCTAATTAAAAGGAAGAAAATATACACCAGAATTTAACATCCTCATGGACTTCAGGCTTTCAAGATAAACTCCTGAAACTCTTACCCTTGGTGTAATACTCTTTATATCCAAAACCAAAAAAATGATCCACTGAACTATTCTTAAATCCAAATAGTAGTTTAACTAAAATCATAAAGGATTTTTATGATAAGTAGTGTGTTCTTTCAAATTCCATCTCTATACGGAGTGAAATTGACAACAGCAACTCAAGAGATTAGATAAAAAATTTAGGAGGTAATAACTTTGTTAGAAAATGAGTGAATAAATAGAAAAATAAGATAAATTGCACTATTTGAATAATGTCATCAATATCACAGAACTGTATATGTAGAAACAGATTCATATAAGTTCTTCATATTTTACCAACAAGAAAACAAATAAAATATATTATTTTAATAGAGTGTTAAATTTTAAAATATTATTTCTGTTGGAACTTGAGCCCTTTTGATATGTTCAAATTACTTAAAGTTTACTTAAAGACTGTTGAAGAATGCTCAATTATAAATAACAAACTCATGATAGTCTTTTAAGAAGAGAAAAGACTTAATACAGAAAATGAGGTGATTTTATAATTGTAAGAAAAATCAGTGTCTATTTTTGCTTTCGGTATCCAAATTTGTTGTGCATGTTTGATAACATAATGGAAATTGTCCCATCATACCATTAGTGAGTAAACCAGAAATCTGTCAGCGTCAGAACTTTAATACCATTCTCAAAATTTGTGGGGAAAAATTAATAGAGGTTCTATTGTTAATCTTTCTTCATATCTAATGAGAAGCTGCCCATGTATTCAATTGATTGTTATAAATGAAATTATGTTTAAAATTCTAGGTGGTAAGGAATCTGGTATATAAAATTTTTAACTCTCTGATACCTGTACCTGAAAGATAATGGAAATAAATAGTTAATTACTAACTCCATCCCCAATATTGGTCATGGTCAATCCCTTTAACTATTCAACAACCATATATCCAGACATTCTTCTTCATGTTCATATGCTTTGTGCAACATAAGCTCTCATATCTTAAATTCATATCGAGAGAATGCAGAATCTCTCTTTTATTCTAGTCACAGCTATCCTCCATTCCTTTTAAAAGCTGAGCTAAATTTTCATATTAAATACTAAATGTTAATCCTGAAGTAATTTCATGATGGTGCAGTGATATAATCACAAGGTCAGTAATAAAAAATTGGGCCATTTGAACTTTCTGCGAGTCAACTTAAAAGAGAGTGATGACACATTTCTATAAGGTCACAGCCACCAAACACTACTCTGCAACATATTGGGCTATCGTGAATGACCATCAGTGCAACAGTTTTCTAAGATAACAAACAGGTCTTTCCCGGAGATGGTAAAACTAGGCTTCTCCTTGAATACAAGGATTTTGAAATTCAATCTCAAACACTTTGGGCAAGTAGGGGTCAGTCCTTAGAGAAGGACATCATGCTTGAAAGGCTGGAGGGACAGCAAAAGAAAAAAAGACATTGGAAGAAATGGATTGACTCAGTGACTGGGTTAATGGTGGTACGTGTGTCAAAGACAATGAAATTGACTCAAGATAAAGCAGTATTCAGAGCTGTTGAACATGCAGTCACTCTGAGTTGCAAGCTATTCATCATTACATGACAGCAAGAAAGCATCCTATATAACATTGCACCAAAGAGGACCTGAGGCAAAATGAGTCTTTTCACCTGCTCCAGGACCAGGGAGGACACAAGACAGGGCAAATCACTTCACCAGCCCATGGATCAGTAAGAATCTCAGGTAAGGTGAGCTTTTCCCACCTGTTCCAAGACCAGAAAAGAATTTAGACAAGAGCCGTTATCCCTCTCATTGCTGGATCAGTGAAAACCTCAGGCAAGGTGAGTTTTATTACTCACACCTAGACCAAAGAAGACTCCAGACCATGCAAGTCATCCCAAAAGCTCCTGGGCCAGTGATGATCCCAGGCAAGGTAAGTCATATAACCCATGATCAGCAAGGAACCCAGGGAAGAAAAACACTATCAGTATAACAACATGGAAGAAGCAGACCACTTCAAACCATATACAAAATTGATATGATATATTACCCCTAAAAAGTCATTAAAAGAAATCCTGATTTATTTTATAAACAAATTATGCTGAGCAAATGCTGATAGACTTCCTGAAACAGAACTGAACAGATTTTCACTGATCAAATATTTTCATTGGATGAAAGAAAAATACGAAGAATTGTGTGTAGCTATAAGCAAATCCCAATGCTTGGTCAGTGTTGAACATGTCTTTTGCCCATTTTGTAATTGTGTTATCAGTCTTTTCCTTCTGGAGATCCAGGAGTATTCTGTAAACTTTTGTTATGAGAATCTTGTCTGAAATGGTGTTGCCAAATGATCCCAGTCAGTAGGCTTTCTTTTCACCCTGTTAGAAAAAACGTTTTGATGAGCACAGAGATTTAATCCTTAGAAGGTCCCATTCATCAATTTTACCCTCTTCAGATTACGCATTTTTGGCTGCATTTGGCAGTCGTTTTATACCATAGGATAAGCCTCCCAAGCTTGATCCCACTTTGTCTCTTATAAACTTTATGGTTTTGGACTTTACTACCAGGTCTCTGAATCACCTTGAGTTGATTTTTGTGTATGGTGTGAAATGTGGATCCTCTATCAAATTTCTTCAGGTAGCAGTTCAGTTTTGCCAGCACCATTTGTTGAAGAGGCCATCATTCCCCTGTTTGATTGGTTTTATTTCTTTGTTGACTATCAGTGACCATAGATAGATTGATCCATTTCTGAGTTCTGGGTTCTGTTCCAAAAGTCTGTGTGCCTGTCATTGTACCAGTACCATACTGTTTTGGTTACTGCCATTGTGTAGTAGGTTTTGAGGTCAAGGAGTGCTATGCCTCTCACTTTGTTTTTGTTTTTCAGAAGTTCTTTGTGTTTTGGGGATCTCTCTCCTCTCCAAACACACTTGACAATTTTCCTTTTGATCTTATTGAAAAAATAAGTGTGGTAACTGTTTTGGGGTTGCATTGAACATGTAGATTGCTTTTGGTAGGATTGTCATTTTCACAACATGAGTCTTGCTATCCATGAACAGGGTATGTCTTTCCTTTTATTTAGGTCTTTTATTATCTCTTGCAGAACAATCTCACTGATTTCACATGCAAGTAAGATTTTACTGAAGATTATCCAAAAACGCCTGGAACAGAACATCAACAGAGAACTGCCAGAAGTCCAGGTTGGGTTTAGAAGGGGTCGTGGTACTAGGGATATTGTAGCTGATGTTAGATGGATCTT
>NW_006399894.1:5362531-5367928 GCF_000299155.1 Elephantulus edwardii
TTTTTTTTTTAATATTGATTTTGTATCCTACAACTCTACTAAAGTGGTCCAATAGCTCTAAAAGTTTCTGTTGTTTGTTTTCTCCAACAGTTTTTTTGTTAAGTCCTTGAGGTTTTCTCTGTACAGTATCAAATCTTCTGCATACAAGGACAGTTTAACGGTCTATTGCTGATCTAGTTGCCCTTTAATTCCTTTTCTTGTTGTATTGCCTTAGCAAGAACTTCCAATGCAATATTGAATAAAAGCAATGATAGTGGGCATCTTTGTCTGATACCTGTTTGCAAGGAAAATACTTTTTAGTCTTTCTCCATTGAAAAAGATACTGGCTCTTGTTTTGCTTATGTACTTTTCACTTTGTTGAAGTTATTCCCTTCTATTCCAATTTTGCTGAGTGTCTTATTCAGGAAAAGGTGTTGGATTTTATCAAATACCTTTCTACATCAATAAATCAGATCATATGATTTCTATTATTTGCTTTGTTGATGTGGTGAATTATATTTATCATTTTTCTTATGTTGAACCATCCTTGTATACCTGTTATGAATCTCATTTGGTCATTCATGATGGATTATTTTTTTATTTGCTTTTGAATTCTATTGGCTAGACTTTTGTATCTTGCAGTCGTTTACAAAGTACTCTGAAGATACAATCACATCTTTTTCTCCAAAGAATCTTCTATTGCAGTTGTATCCACATCTGTACACAAAGGTCTAGTCCAGAGCAAATCATCAGGTCACAGAAATGCACAATAGTTTATAGAATAAAACATCTTCTTTTCATCTGTTTGGTATCTGTTACATAAACTCACAGCCGTCTGTGGCTAGGTCCCAAGGGACATCAGCCATAAGCTCAAAAGTCCATACTTCTCCCTGCATTTAAGAGGAGCTGGTCCCCTCACTTAATATCAGCCCAACATGGGGAAAAAAGCAACACATCAGAGATTTTTAGGACTCCCTGACCCACAAACAAGTAGCCCTTCTTCATTTATTCAGTCATCATGGTAAGTGAAAAGTGCTGAAGGACCAAGTCCAAACTCAGCCTGTCTCTTCATTACTGTATATCTCCTACTTCCACCCAACAAGTGGTTCCAGGTGGTCACCACAAGTTTAGCATACTTACCAGCTTCTTTAAACATTTAAAGTCCTGGAAAGGGAATTCTGATGCTTCCTCCTTCCTCTCATCAAGTAGAACAGGTGGCTAACACAAGTTAAACACATTCGTCAGCCTTACTTTGCCTCTGTTTATCGGCAAGTCTCTCTTTTTTATATTTGCCTTCTTTTAGATGTAATTCTCCTTAGAGTACTGGGTGGGACTCAATCTTTCTTAGGTTAAGTTCCATACTCTGTGCCAAATTGTACTACTGTAAACATTCTTTTAGGGAAGATTTCCCCTTTTTGAATACTCAATTTATATCCAACTGCTTTGTACTTTTCCTGTAATTAAAAGCTTTCCCATCACAAACATTAATAAATTTTACAACACATCCTACTATTTCAATATAAATATGCAAAATGGTAGAAAATGGGACAAGGTGGCACAGGGCCATGAATGTCTCTCTGAAATGGCCAGAGGGAGTGAGAATAAATAGCATAGCCCTTCACTGCCCAAGAGCAGAAAGCAGATAAAGAGTTACAGCCCAATCCCATGCAGCTGTTAGAGCCACACCAGCAGAAAGACGTTTGCTTATTTATTGTTGACTCACAGACTTTACTCATAGCTGTGGTACCAAGAGTGGGGTTTATTAGGGAAATAAGTTGGGGTGTGTGAAAAGCAAAGAATATCTCACAATACAAGTCCAAGTTTAGTCCAGAATTCCCAACCCAGATTAACAGCAAAACACAATTCTTTAATTAGGAAAGTGTTGGTTTCATGTCAGTAGTTAAATCCACATCATCTAGCAAGTTTTCCCTTAACATGGCTATAAGTCGTCTTCTCCTTCAAACATCCAACAAGAAGAGCAAAATTTTTAGCCATGGCCTTTGTCTCAGGGATCCTTTGGTTATACTTTGCAATAATTTCTCCACAGCAATGTCACACACGCTTCATCACCATCACCAGTGTCTTGCCTCCAGGATCTCACTCTTTCCTATGTCTTTCTTAAGTCCTCCTCAAGTATTATTGCTCAGTGTGGGTAGAACTCTACTTCTATCTTAGTTCCACAGCTAGCTAGATGATTTTTCAAGACCATGTGTCTGCATTTAAGATAACTGCAGACCAGAGGGGCCTGAGGTATTGGCTACAAAAAGACACTTCAGGCTAACATGACAAAATATAACTAATGTCTCAAAAGAGCTACATAAAGAATAATTACAAAATACTAGAAGAGAAAGTGGTTATGTCTTGGAGAATATACATCCAGAGAGCTCCTTAAGAATAAGATTTATAAAGCTTTATTTCACATACTTTAGCCATGTTGCTAAGAGAAATTATTTCCTGGAGAAGGTCATCATGTTTGGAAAACCTGAGAAGCAATGAAAGAGGGGAAGGCTGGACTGACAGTGCTAGCAGCAATGGCTTAAATATATTAAACATTTTGAGGACAGCGTTCAGATAAGTTATTCATAGGATCTCTATGAGTATTACTTGACTAAGTAGCATCCAACAACAATACTACAAAAACAACAACAATAAATAAATAAAATGCAAATGAAAATAAATACAAAAATATACCATGCTCAGCGATAGGAGGACTCAATATTGTGGAAATGGAAATTCTACCAAAAGTAATCCACAAATTCAATGTAATCCCAATACAGATATCAACACTATTCTTCAACAAGATGAAAGAGATAATATCCAATTATATCTGAAAGAGAAAGAGAACTTAAATAAATATAACAAATGGTAAAGAGGCAAAAATAAGTTGGAGACTTCACAGTCCCTGACTTCAAAACCTACTACACTACACACCCATCATAATAATCAAGACAACATTGTACTGGGACCGTGATAGACACATAGATCAATGGAATAGAATAATGTATTCAGAAATCAACCCATCTATCTATGGTCAATCTTTGACAAGGAACCTGAATCAATTAAGTAGAGAAATAATATCCTTTTTAACAAACAGTGTTGGCAAAATTTAAAATTCTTTTACAATAAACTGACACATCTACCTATTGTTTTGTATAATATACACCTACTGAAAACTGAACACCCATCTGCACCTCACACCATACACAGAAACCACCTGAGAGTGGATCAGAAGAAAAAAAAAACTAGGAAGACCATCAGAAGAAAAAGAAGAACATATGTAAAAGGTCTAATCTATTGCAGGGTGAGGAGGGAAGTGCAACAATAAATGAATGGAAGTCCAAAATCTCTGTAGAGGTTCATTGAAATTAATTTAAAAAAATAAAAGAAAAGGTCTAATCTATAGTATGGACAGATTTTCAAGTATAAACAAGAATCAATAACCAGGAAATGATGAAACAGATTAATGGGAACTCCTAAAAATAAAATCTTGTGTACATTAAAAAAACTCTATAATTGAACAAAAAGGAAACCCAAAGACTAGGGAGCAGGGGGATTTTTGATAGCATATCTGATAAAAGCCTCATCTCTAAAATTTATAGAATACTCCAAGATATCAACAAGAAAAAGGAAAAAAAATAAAACTCAATAACAAAATGAGCAGAAGATAACTAATAGTGTTCACTAAAGAAAGCTAAATGGCCAACAAAAACATGGAAAAATGCTTAAAATCACTAGCTATTGGAAAGATGAAAATCAAAACATCAATGAAATAGAATTTCACTTTAGCAAAAATAGTAAAATTGAAAAGGATACTGTCAGGAGCCTTGAGCCTTAATTAATTACTCATAGACATATTACAAAAGCCAATTACAATGTATTGTTTGATTAATTAATTAACTCATAGCAATAATTAAAATTTATGTACATTGCAATCCATAAATTCATCACAACATATTGATTTATTAACTGATAACAAGCATTAAAGAGTTAATTACAATTTATCTATGTTGCAATTCATAAATTCATCACAACATATAGGTTCATTAACAGTGGGGAATACTCACTAACCCCTGGAATTCCAACTCATCTCATTCTTTTGCCTCTTACAGTTATTGGTGCAGTTGGGGAGCTCTCAGATAGTTCAGCAGTTAGGTGTAGTCAGGGTCTGTCAGTGTGGGCGGAATCCTCCACTGTTTCCATAGCTTATGTTCATCAGTGTAAGCCAGAGTCCTTGGCTCTGAAAAGAGTCTTTGGATCTTCACTGTTCAGCTCATTCTATTTTCTGCAAAAGTGTAATTTTAGTTGGGATGCCAGAGTTTATCTACTTTGAGGGTGTGTTACATGTTCAACCAATAACAATCAAATTTTGGGTTTCATTATATTCAACAAATATTATTAAGAATAGTTTCAAAACAAGTTGTATAACTAATTGCTAAGATGGGCAATCTCCTCTGTGATTTACTGCCTCTGAAAACCTGCTGAAGGTCAACAGTATGTTAGTTCTGACTGCAGAGCAAACAACAAAAAACAGCTAGTTTATAAAAGGTGTTTTCATGCCTGTTTCTTTATCATTTTCTCTTAGTATAACACTTGTCTGTCAATCTGCTACTGGTGTAACTTGTTGGCTTCTGTGTCGCTGGTATGTGTACCACTGATGTTTCTAATGCCACAAGGGTCACCCATGGTGGAAAGATTGCAACATATCTTCCAGATTAAGACATAACTAGAAGACAGTAATGACCACCAATATCTAAAATAATAGCATATAAAAACTTTGTGAACAATTTGGAAAAACAGGCAAGAATATAGGAATAAGATACTATTAGTAGTAAAGCCCAGATTAGAAGGTACACAAAATGAGGAGAAAGAGGTGCAATCTTTAAAATTTGGAAAATGGAATGCATGAAGAATGAGTATAAGAATACTGGAAGCTGTCAAAAAATGAAATGGAATTAATGAAAATAAACACAATTGGCATTAGTGAACTGAGTTGGACTGACATTGACCACATTGAATCAAACAATCATATACTATATTATACTGAATATAATATACTGAGAAAGAAAAGTGGTGCATTCACAATTAAAAAGGGAATTTAAAAATCTAATCCGAAATACAATGTTGTGAATGATATGATGCTACAAGCATGGCCTATTAACATGACTATAATTTTGAAATCAGTGAAATTGTTCTGTAGTTTCCACATGCGGTTGGGTCGCCTTTCTTTAGGATAGGAACAAATATCGATCTCTTCCAGTCAGTTGGCCAAATGGTCGTTCTCCAGATTTCTTGGCACAACTTGGTGAGCACGTCCAGGGCCGCATCTGTTAACTGAAATATGTCAATTGGTATACCATCTATTCCTGGAGCCTTATTTTTGGCCATGTCCTTCAAAGCAGCCTGAACTTCTTCTTTCAT
>NW_006399894.1:5372558-5373943 GCF_000299155.1 Elephantulus edwardii
AAATTTCCCTTTTGATCTCCTTGAAAAATGAATCTATTGTCTGTATTGGGAGTGTGTTGAACATTTATATAGCTATTGATAGGATTGTCATTTTCATATTATTGAGTCCTCCTGTCCATGAACAGTGCATATTTTTCTATTTCTTTAAATTTTTAATTGTGTCTTACAGTAGTGTTCTATAGTTTTGTTTGTATAGGTTTTTTGTATGTCTAGTTAGGGTCACTCCCAAGTATCTCAATTTGTGGTTGGCTATTGTAAATGGTATTGATTTCTTTATTTCATTCTCTGAGTTTTCTTTAATGTAGTGGAATCTCACTGATTTTTGTATGTTGCTCTTCTATCCTCCCATTCTACTAAATTGGCCTGCTAACAGTAATTTTTTGTTGAGTCTTTGGAGTTTTCTGTGTACACTATCATAGCATCTGCATATAGCTATATTTCAACCATCTTTTTGGCTATCTGAATGCCTTTTATTTCTTCTCCTATGATTATTAGTTTAATGATAAAGCCAAAGATTAATAAATTGAGTATTTTTACCAGTTTTTGTAGTCTGAAAACAGTTGAACAGGCAGTCAAGATTCAGTAGTAAATATTGGCTACTGGAATACAACATTTGGAAATAATGAGGAAGGAATAGCAGTCAGAAAGTAAGGACTTGTTGAGAAAAGATAAGCCTGTACATCTATTGAAAGACTGAATTTTGTACATTTAGCGATTTATTAATTGAAAATGCCTTTTGCAAAAGCACAAAAAGTAATTTTACACTTAAACCTCACCTGATGGAGTGTGAGGGAATTATATTGACTATATATATAGGAAGAATCATTGGAGAAGCTCAGTATCAGTAGTTAAAACCAAGCCAGAAGCTGCCTGTAGAATAGACCATCAACTACTAAATTTGGCTTCTTCTGTCCATTATGCTAAGCCTCTTCTGGTCTCCAGCTATCCTAACTGCAGACACATGGTCTTGCAAATCACAACAGCTGTGAACTGGAATAAAAGAGAAAAAGTGCTCCTCACACTGAGCAGAAAAACTTGAGGGAAATTAGAACAAGATTCTGGTAAGAGTGAGACTCTGATGGCAAAACCCAGGTGATGGTGGTGGAGAGACTGTGGCATTGCTGTGGAGAAATTGTGGCAAGGCATAACCAGAGGTGCTATGAGAGAAAAGCCGCAGTTAGAGGTTTTGCTGTTCTTGCTGGATGCTTGAAGAAGCTGACTTATAACTGCTCTGAGGCAGTTAAGGAATTATGTTTTGCTATTAATCTGGTTCGAGACACTGGACTAAACTTGGACTTGTATTGTGAGATATTCCTTGTCTTTCACACTCCCCAATATATTTTATTTTCATAATAAACTCCACTCTTGTTATCACAACTGTAAGT
>NW_006399894.1:5374553-5376967 GCF_000299155.1 Elephantulus edwardii
GGAGGAATGATTGAAGTTGTTAACAATCTCATATTGCTCAAATCCTCAATCCTAGCACCAGCAATCAGGAAATAAAGGGACTAGTTACCTTGGAAAAATCTGCTGTCAAGAACCCCTGTTGAGTGCTAAAGAGTAATGACACCAGACTAAACAAACAGCTCTGTTCTGGAGAAGATGGAACCAGCTTGTTCCTTGGAGGTAAGGGTTTTGAAACTCTGTCTCACAAACTTTGGGTATTTTGTCAGAAGGGGCCAGTCTCTGAGGAAGGACATCATAGTTGGAAAGTTAGAAGGTTAAGTAAGAGAAGAAGACCCTGGATAAGACAGACTGACACAGTGACGGTGGCAATGGAGTCAGGTCCATTTGAAGTAGTGAGGTTGGCTCATCATAATGTAAAGTTCAGAGTCATTGTTTATGGAGTTGCTATGAGTCATAGTGACTGGACAGCATATAACAACTAAAATAAAATAACAATAACAACAAGCATTTTTGTTTCCACAAGCCACAGATCAAAGTTTGTGTTTATAACTTTTTTTTCTATATTGCTTTAATGTGTTTCTTGTTCTCTTTGAAGATCTTAACAAAATTGAGTATCTTATCTGATCAATGACCTACCATCATTTCAGTTATTTTGCATTAGAGTGGTAAGAATGCAATGCAAAGGGAAGAAATCAAGATATTAAGGAGCTGAAGAGAAGATTTCAAAGGACAGCATGGGAAGGTAAAGATAGGTATTGCAATGAAATATGCAAAGAGCTGGAGTCAGAAAATCAAAGGGGTCGAACTCGCTCAGCATTTCTTAAGCTCAAGGAACTGAAGAACAAATTCAAACCTCGAGTTGCTATAATCAAGGATGCTTTAGGCAGAATATTAAATGATCCAGGAAGCATTAAAAGAAGATGGAAGGAATATAGAGAGTCATTGTACCAAAAGGAATTGGCACACACAGAAGAGTTTTAATGAAACAACGCATGAGCAAGAGCCTGTGGTGATGAAGGAAGAAGTTCAAGCCTGCTCTGAAAGAATTGGCAAAAAACAAAGCCCCAACAATTAATGGTGTACCAATTGTTATACTTCAACAAGCAGATGCTGTACTAGATACACTCACCAAGTTTTCCCAAGAAATCTGGAGGAAAACCACCTTGCCAACTGAATGGAAGAGATATGTATTTGTCCCCATTCCAAAGAAAGTTATCTGACAGATTGTGGAAATTATCAAACAATAACATTAGCATCACATGCAAACAAGATTCTGCTGAAAATTATCCAAAAATGACTGGGACAGCACATTAACAGAGAACTGTCAGAGTTCAGGCTAGGTTTAGAGGTATTAGGGATATCATAACTAATGTTAGATGGATCTTGGCTGAAAGTAGGGCATACCAGAGCAACATCTATTTATGTTTCATTGACTATGCAAAGGAATTTGACTGTATGAACCACAACAAATTGTGGCTAACTCTGAGAAGAATGGGAATCCCAGAATACTTGACACGTTTATGCAAAATCTAAACCTGGACCAAGAGGCAGTAAGCAGAATTACTTAGTAAGGAAATCCTGCATGGTTCAAAATTGGGAGGTGTGTACCCTAGGGATGTTTCCTATCTCTATAACTTTTCAATGTATATGTGGAACAGATTATCGAAGAGGCTAGGCACTATGAGGGGAAATGTGACATCAGGATTGGAGGAAGACTCATCAGCAATCTATGTTATGCAGATGACACAATCCAGCTTGTTGAAACTGAGGAGGACCTGAAGGAATTGTTACAGAAGGTCAGGGACTGCAGCCTTCAATATGGATTGAAGCTCAATATCAAGAAAACAAAGATTCTCACCACTGGGCTGATTAGCAGAGTCATGATAGATGATGAAGAGATTGAGATTGTTAACGGCTTTAGATTGCTTGGCTCCACAATCAACACTCTTGGAACCAGAAGTCAGGAAATTAAAATAAGAGTAACCCAACTGAGTGCAGAAACTACAGAACAATATCATTGATTTCACATGCAAGCAAGATTCCACAGAAGATTATCCAAAAACGACTGGAACAGCACATGAGCAGAGAACTGCCGGAAGTCCAGGCTGGGTTCAGAAGAGGTCATGGCACTAGGGAAGCTGGTGTTAGATGGATCTTAGTTGAAAGCAGGTAATACCAGAAGAATGTCTAACTGTGTTTCATTGATTATGCAAAGGCATTTGACTGTGTGGATCATAACAAATTGTGGCTGACTCTGAGAAGAATGGGAATCCCAGAATATTTAATCTTGCTAATGCAAAACCTGTACTTGGACCAAGAAGCAGTCATCAGAGCAGTGCAGGGTACCACCGCATGGTTCAAAACTGGGAAGGGTGTATGCCAGGGATGTGTCCTATCCCCATACCTTTTCAACCTGTACGCAGAGCAGATTATCC
>NW_006399894.1:5377311-5400103 GCF_000299155.1 Elephantulus edwardii
GAGCAACGGTGTCTCTCTGGAGACTAAGGCGCGCCTGATACAGGCCCTGGTATTTGCAATCACTTGTTATGCATCAGAGAGTTGGGCAATGACTAGGGAGGATAGAAGGAGAATTGATGCCTTTGAGCTGTGGTGCTGGAAAAGTGTATTGAATGTACCCTGGACTGCCAAAAAAACAAACAGATTCATCCTGGAGAGGGTTAAATTAGACTGCTCCTTGGAGGCAAGGATTCTGAGGCTTCGTCTGACATACTTTGGACATGTTGTAAGGAAAGACAGGTCCTTGGAGAGGGACATCATGCTTGGGAGGGGAAGACCCGCTATGAGGTGGATTGATTCAGTGACTGGGGTAATTGGGATGGGTGTTTCCGAGGCAATGCGATTGGCACAGGATAGAGCAGGGTTTAGGGCTGTTGTACGTAGGGTCACTATGAGTCGCATGTGACTTGACGGCAAATAACAACAACAACAACAACATTGCACTGGGAAAGTCTGCTGTCAGAAATCTTGCCAACATGCTAATGAGCAATCATTTCAGTCTGGAGACTAAGGTGCTTCTAATAAAGACCATAGTCTTTACAATCACATGCTATGCATCAAAGAGCTAGACAATGACTAGAGAGTATGGAAGGGAATTGATGAATTTGAGCTGTGGTTTGGATAGGAGTATTGAATACACCATGGACTGCTAAGAGAACAGTTTCATTCAGGAGAGGGTGAAACAGTGCTGCTTTTTGGAGGCAAGGATTCTGAAGCGTCATCTGACATACTTTGGACATGTTGCAAGGAGGGATCCGTCCTTGGAGAGAGACATCATGCTTAGGAGTGTGGAGCAGTAGGAGAGGAGGACCCTCTATGAGATGGATTGATTTAGTGACTTGTATAAAAGGGTAGGTGTGTCAGAGACAGTGAGATTAGCACAGAATAGAGCTAAGTTACAGTCTTTTAAAGTTGTCTTCTTTGATTTTAATACTTGGTATAGAAAAAAAAAGAATTATTTTTTTATATCAGCATTGTGTCGCAGAAATTCTTGGTACCGGACAAGGCACATACTAACATTTAAACACTTCTGTTTATTCTTTCTTTAATAATACTAGGCAATGAGCTCAATTTCTTGCTTATTAGGAGTATTAGAGAAAACTATTGTTAGGTAGCAGATGAAACAATTTTGGTAGCAGTAAGGTTGATTTTGATAAAGAGACAATTCTGCAAAGACCTTGTGTATTTGTCTTGTTTTGCCCTCACTTACTGAATAGAGATGGTATACTTGGGGGGGGGGACAATTAACAAAAACTTGACTTTTTCATTCATAATTAATATGGTAGCTGTTTCTGGTAGAGTCAGAAACTAGGGATAACAAGAGGCTGACCTAAAACTTAAAATGAAAACATTCAATTTATTGAATAAGATATTCATAGAATTTCTCGGAGTCAAGAAGACTGCTTTTAAGAAATATCAAAAAACAAAACATACCTAAAGAATTAAATGAGTATCAGAGTTATAATGATACTATATAAAGTTGTAAGGAGAGACAGGTCCTTGGAGAGGGATATCATGCTTGGGAGGGTAGAGGGACAGCGCAGGAAGGGAAGACCCTCTATGAGATGGATTGATTCAGTGACTGGGGTAATCTGGATGGGTGTGTTAGAGACCAGGCGATTGGCACAGGATAGAGCAGGGTTTAGGGCTGTTGTACATCGGGTTGCTATGAGTCGCAAATGACTAGATGGCACATAGCAACAACAACAACATATAAAGCTTCACACAATAAGTTCCTTTAAATTATAATAATAACAATTACTATTAGAAGACAAGCAGAAAAGCATTCATTGTCAGAATTCTGGTGAACAGTTAAGACAGAATGGAGAGGGATTTCACGGTAGCTGAGGCAAGACTGATCAGAGTGGTAAAAAGACTAAAATAATTTTGGCAGATAGATTGAAACTGTTGCAATGTTACAGTTTAAGATCACGGCAGTAGGTTCTGGAGTGAGAAGAGAGCACATTATTAATAAAGTACTATGTTTTCCTGTCCATGTCCCTATACTGAACATCTAGAAGACTAAAGCAAATAGTTTGTCTCTGTTTTATCCATCTTGAGGATCACTAAGGGCAAAAAAAAGCATCAAATATTGCCTATGGCATTATAAAGAGAACTAAAAAGATGCTGACTGCCTTGGGCAAACTAGGGTGAAGGAGAAGCCAGGATCAAATCGTCCAGAGAGAATATTTTTGAGAAATTCACGCATTTAAGACACCCGGGTGAATATAATTCAAAGAGTTACACAAATGCTCAAGGCAAGGCATATATATAAAAATAACTGGAAATAATACTTATTTTTTTCCCCCTTCCTCTGGACAATCTCTCAGAGCAGTGGTAAGTCTATTTGGGAAATACAAATTGGCATGTACCCAATTGTTAAATTCAATAGTTTTCCTTCCCCCCAAGGCTTATATTTCATTTGCTATGGCAAAAAGAGTTTGGAAAACTTACTAAGTTATTAGACTACAACAGATTTCAAGAACAAACAATGTTGCTGTTGTTGCTTTGTTCCAAAAAGTGACTCATAGTGAACTCATGAACAGCAACAGATCTGAATTTTTCTCTATCCTCTGCCATTCTCATCATCTCAGATATACATCAGCACATTGTTACAGTTAACTTGTCAATCCATCTTGTTGTGAACCTTCTTCTCTTATGCTGATCCTCTACCAATCCAACCATTATATCTTTCTATTTTTTTTTTTTGAAGACCTGTTATTTCCTAAGTGTATGGCCATTCCTTCTCCTTAGTCTATCTTAATTTGGATGCTTGGCTTTGAACGATATTTTGACAGACAAGCATTTTATCCAAAAAAGCAAATGAGAGACCATTCCCCATTACACATATCAGGTGTTGGTCCAGGCCCACCCCATGGGCACCTCTGCCCTGCCAGCATCCAGCTCAGTTTCCGCTCCTTATCCCTCCAGCACCTACCACCTCCTGCTCCCGGCCAACCATGGTATGATGGCTCTGTCCACGTATTTCCTCTCTTCTCCTCTGTGATGGTGGCATTCCTGGCACAGGCGGAGCTATGTGCACCAGGCAGAACGTCCCTGCAGTATTCTGTAAACTTTTTTTTCTTCTGAGATCCTTAGCTGAAATGACATGACCACATTTCTTTTCTTTTTCTTTTTTTTTTTAAAGTCAGTTTCTTTTCACACTAATGTGGGAGAGGGAAAGGTTTTATGCATATAGTGACTTAGTCTTTAAAAGTTTCCATTCATTGATGTAATTCTCTCTTGCTTGTGCATTTCTGGCTGAATTTGCCAGCCTTTTTTATACCTTTGGATAGGCCTTCTAAGTGTGATCGCATTTTGTCTCTTACAATCTCTATGGTTTGGGGCATTACTACTAGATCTCTGTTCCACCGTGAGTAGATTTTTCTGTATGGAGTGATATGTGAACCTTGCTTCAGCTTTCTGCAGGTTGTAGTCCAGTTTTGCCATTTCCATTTGATGAAAAGGTTGTCATTTGATAGGATTTTTTTCCTTGTTGAACATCAGCTGATTATAGGTACATAGGTTAATTTCTGGGTTCTTGATTCTGTTCCTTTGATATATGTGTCTGTCATTATACCGGTACCATGCAGTTTTGGTAATTAAAACTGTGTAGTGGGTTTTTTTGAGATTAGGGAGTGCTATGCCACCTACTTCATTCTTTTGCTTACTCAACATCTTTCCTTTACAAACTTTCCAATCATCTTTACTATCTCTTTGAAAAAGTAATTTAGTATTCATATTGGGATTTCATGAAATATGTAGGTTGCTTTGGCAGGATTGTCATTTTTCACTATGTTGAGTCTTCCTATCATGAAGAACTAACAATTTTCCATTTATTTAGGTTTCAAATTATTTCTTGCAGGGAGCTCTGGTGGTGTAATGACACTCAGTTCAAATCCAGAAGCTGCTCCTTGGGAGAAGAATGGATAGCTTCCTCCAGAGGCAATTAACTGCCTCTAAAAACCTACTTCAGTCAGCTAAGAGGTCAATTCCAACTCGATGGGACACAGTATCAACATTGTTTCTTGCAGTAATGTTTTCTAGTTTTCCTTATAAAAGTCTTTTTTATCTCTAGTTAAGTTTACTTCTAATATGTCAATTTGTGGTTTGCTATTGTACATGATTTTACTTTCTTGGTTTCCTTCTTTGTGTTTTCTTAATTAGGAATTAATGAATCCTACTGATTTTTTTTTTAATTTTGTATATTGATCTTGTATCCTTCCACTCTAAAAATTTGGACTAATAGTTGTTTTGTTTTATTTTGGGTTTGTTTTTTTTGTTTTTTTTTTTGTTTTGGTTGCTTTTATCTTTGGTTTGAGTATTTATTGTGTACATTAATATGTTGTCTGCAAAAAAGCTACAGGGTTACAACCTCTGACAAACTGGATGCCTCTTATTTCTGACTTAGTTCCTTATTATAGTTTCCTAACAAGTACTTCTAAAAGTATTGAAGAGAAGTGGTAAAAGTTGGCATCCTTGCTAGTCCCTATTCACAAGGGGATGCCTTTAGTCCTTTTTTTTTTAAATTGAAAATGATGTAAGCTCTTGGTTTTGTGTACTTTTCATTTCATTGAGGAAATCCCCTTCAATTTTTATTTTGCTAAGTGTACACAGGGTCGCTATGAGTCGCAAGCGACTTGACGGCACATAACAAAAACAAGTGTTTTAATGTGTTTCACTGTGTAGAAGACTTTTCTGTGTCAATTGACAGGACTATATGATTATTGTTCTTTGTTTTGTTAATGTGATCCATTACATTGGTTGTTTTTGTTTTGTTTTACTTTGTTAAATCATTCTTGCAAGCCTTTTATGAATGCCCCTCAGTCATCATGAATTATTTTTTTCTGTGTTGTTGGATTCCATTGGTCAGAATTTTGTTAAGAATTTTTG
This sequence comes from Elephantulus edwardii, assembly GCF_000299155.1. NCBI lineage: Eukaryota > Metazoa > Chordata > Mammalia > Macroscelidea > Macroscelididae > Elephantulus > Elephantulus edwardii. The sequence continues at coordinate 5,382,244 of NW_006399894.1, forward strand.
TATCTGTATTCATGAAAGGTATTAGGCTTTAGTTCTCTATTTTTATCATGTAAGCCTTGTTTTCATGTTAGCTTTATGTTTGCTTCATAGACCGTCTCAAGCAGTGTTCCTTCTTCTTTGTTTTTCAAATCATTTAAATAGAATTTGGTGATAGATCTTCCTAGAATATTTGATATAATTCAACCATGAAGCCATCTGCTCCAGGACTTTTTTGGGGGAGGGGGGAGAGGGGAGGAAGGGTAGAATATTCCTATGATTTATTGACTTTATTTTTTTGTGATGAATCTGTTCAAGTGTTCTACATCTGTGTGTGGCAATCTGGGTAGAGATGAGTATCAAGAAATTTGTCCATTTCACTAGGTTTTCAAATTTATTAGAGTATAGATTTTCATAATTTTGCAATATTATAGATTTAATTTTATATCATTTTGTGTGTTGATACCTCTATCATTTTTTTATTTGAGTTATCTCTGTCTTCTTTGTATTTTCTTTTGTTAGTTTTGGCAATAGTTTGTCTATTTTACTGACCCTTTGAAAGAACTACCACTTGGTCTTTTTGATGATTTAAATTGCTCTACTGCATTGAATCAGATGAGGGAGAGAACTGTTTAAAAGGGATATATGATTGGATATTATTGTCATGACAGAGTCCAGAATGAGGGCTGCACAGTGCAGTGGACTTGAGGGGAGGGATTGCATAACAAGAAAAGAGTTTTTCTTTTACTTATCAAGGAGAAAAGTGAATTGGGGGCACGAGGTGGACAGGGAGAGAAGTACAACAATGAATGACTGGAAACCCTAAGTCTCTGTAAACTTTCATTAAAATTAATTTTTTTTTAAAAAATTACTCTTCTGTTTTCTACCTCATTGATTTTGGCTCTTCCCTTAGTTCCCCTCATCCCCCTTTCTTCTAGAGGCGGTAGAATTAGATTGTTATTCTTTTTTTTTGTTTTCCTTTTCTTCCTTGTTTCATGTTGTTTTGTCTTTTTAAAATTAATTTTAATGAAAGTTTACAGAGATTCAGATCTTTTTATATTTAATGGAGCTATTGCATTAAGGCATTAATTTTGCTTCTTTTTTTCCTTTATTATGTATTTTGCCTGTTGCTATGAATTATTCCCTGAGAACTACCTTAGTTGTATCCCAGAGGTTTTCCATTATTCTTTGTTCAAGGAACTTTTTTATTTCTTTTTCTACTTCTTCCCAAACCCAATCATGTTCCAGCAAAATGTTATTTAGCTTCAATGTGGCTGGTTTAGTAAGCCTTAAACCTCTTGTTAATTTCCAGATTTTTGTCATCGTGTTCTGAGAAGATACTTTGTATTATTAAAAATGTCTTTCAATTGTATTATTACAAATATTTTTCAATTTGTTGAGAATTACTTTTTGTGGTAATATGTAATCCGTTTGGAGAATTTACCATGTGCATTTGGGAAAAAAGTCAATTTTTCTTCGGTTGAGAGCAGTACACTGAATACACCTACAAGGTCAAGTTGGCTGATTGTATAGTTTAGATCTTCTGCATCGTTGGTAAGTTTCTCTTGAGCTTACCTATTCTGTAGTAAGAGAGGTCTGTTAAAGTATCTTACAACTACTGTAGAGATGCTGATTTCTTTCTTCAAGTCTGTTAACTGTTGTTTTATGTATTTTGCTCTTCTAACATTTGATGAGTAGATATTGACCAATGTTATAACTTTTTGGTCTTTTGTGCCTTAATTCGTTATAAAGTGTCATTCCTTATCTTTTATAGTGATTTTCATTCTAAAATCTATTTTCTAAGAGATTAGTATTGCCATTCCTGAACTTTGTGGGAGCTATTAATTTGGTACTTTTTTCCTACCCTTTGAGTTTTATTCCTTTCACTATTTCTTAATTGTTCCTCTTGTATGCAAATTAATGATGGGCTTGAGGGGGTGTTGTTGCTTTCCCCCTCATCTTGCTACCTATTTTCTCTTAATTGGTAATTTAGTTCATTCACTTTAAATGCAATTATTGATAGGCCAGGCTTTGTTGCTCTCATTTTGCTGCTCTTCTTCTTCTATGGGTTCTGGCTACGATGATCTATCTATTCTCCTTTGATGTCTCTGCGGAGCACTTCCCTAAGAATTTCTTGTAGAGTTAATCTAGTTATCACAATTTTCTTTAGTTCCTGTTTTTCTGTAAATGATCTAATTTCTCCTTCATATTTGATAGATAGCTTTGATGGATACAGGACCCTCAGCTGGGAACTGTTTTCTTTCGAGCTTCTATATATGACATCCCATTGTCCGCTTATAGTCATGGTTTCTGTTAAAAAATCAGAATTTAGTCTAATTGGTCCTCCTTTTTTGAGTGATTCTGTTTTTCTCATGCTGCTTTTAGTAGCCTATACTTACCTTTGATTTTGGTGACTTGGTCTAAAATATGTATTGATACTTTTCTTTTGGGGTAATTCTGTTCGTAGTTCACTGAACTTCTTGAATGTTGATCTCCTCATTCTTCATAATATTGGAAAGTTTTCTTCTAGTACCTTTTACACAATTTTCTCAGTGATTCCTGGCATTCCAACTTGTGTTCTAGAATTCCAATCATGTGTATGTTGCTCCTTTTTATCCCAAATGATTTTAATGTTCTCTTTATTTTCCTCTGTCTCCTTTATATTTTCTCTTCCAGTATGCTCCTATTGAGTTCTTGACTTCCAGCTCACTAACTTTGTTCCATCTCTTCTGTTCTACTATTTCGTCCCTCCAACATGTTGGATATTTCTTTCATTTTGGTCTTCATATTCTGGATTGCATTTTCATCCATTTCTATTTTTCAAAGACTGTGTTGACTGTACCAGGTCTATTTTGTGATGATTTTTTTAAAGTTCTTGTACTTCTTTTTCTATAGTTTAAATTCTTTCTCCTATCTTTCGCAATTTCTTCTGTAGTTGTTCATGTTCCTCCATATCAATATAGTTCTTCTTGCTCCCTGTTTCTGGAGTATTCAGTTTATTTATTCCTTCCATTCTTTCCTCCATCATTTCCACCTTCTTCCATAGCTCTTCATGTAACTCAACTTCCGTGTATCTTTTTTTTTATTATTCCCTCCCTCTGTGGTATTTCCTTGATATATGACTTCCATTCTTCATTCCATCATCTGTACCTTCTTTCATAGCTGTTCTTATGACTTTATGTTAATATATTTCTTCTGCCTCTCTGTGACTGGTTATTCATGGTTTTTACAATATACTTTTTTAGGAGAAGGTTTATTTATTTCAGCCCCCCCCCATAATGTTTGAAGCTTCCTGTTGGTTTCTTAACATCATGTGATGTTTTTCTTGGAACATATTAGGTCTTTTCTATTGTATCTATATAGGTTGCTGACAGTTCTTTATGATGTTATTTTTCAGTTGCAGACTAAAAGTGTTCCCTATGTGAGAGAGGACAACTCACTTTGCCAGGAGACCTTTCTGGACCTGTGCAATTGGAAAGCTCCCCTTTCCTAAAGTTCTTCAACTTCTCTCTGGACTGAAGTGCCACCTTGACAGAATCTTGTCTGAGTCCTGCTTGCCAGTTGTAAAGTTTGTAATTATCCCTAGTGGTGCTGGTACACAGAGCTGTCAAAGAGCACCTTCACCTAACAGGCATCTGCAATCATTCTATTCCATAAGAGATGTAAGGGGACAGGGCACCTACCTCTAACCCTCTGCCCCTCTCAGTTCTTGCACAAGCCTAGTAGGGATCTATCTAGTTTGTACCTACATTTAAGGTTTAGATATGTCCTTTGTGATGCAAGTGAGCATCCAGAGGCTAACTTCCCCTGGAAGGCAACCACACTTTCTCTATTCCATGTGTGATCAAGAGGTGCAAGGGCCCCACCTCTATTCAGCCAACATTGTTCTGGTACAGAGCCTAGTGGGCATCTGTTCAACCTGAGCCTGCTTCTTCTAAGTTTGCAAATATTCTTGGGAGTGCAAATAAGCACAGCACCCAGAAGCCACCTTCCCCTGGCAGGGAGCTGCAAAATGAGAATTTTAACAAACACAGAAAACACAGAAAGAAACAAAACGTAAATTATATATCTGAGGATTATAATAATAAATTGAAAAATTCAGTAGAGAGATTCAATAGCATTTTTTTAATGATGGAAACGAATAAACAATCTTCAGTAAAAGAGTCACTGGAAATTATCTCAGTTGAGGAATAGGGGGATAAGAAATAAACAAAATAAACAGAGTATAAAAGTCTGTGGGACAATCCTAGGAAAATCAAGATATGTATCATGTTCAAAAAGACAAAAAGAATATTTAACGAAATAATGACTAAAAAGTTTCTAAATTAATGAAACACCCAGATGTCCACATACAAAAACTTCAACTTGGTACACATTTTATAAACTTCAGGAGATCCATTTTAAGGTACATTATAATCAAATTGTCAATAACCAAACAGGAAGTCTTTAAACCAGCAACTGCAACAAGATTAACTGTTGATTTCTTTTTGGAATCAGGGAAGGCAGAGGTAGTATAATGATATATTCAAATGTTGGTCTTGGTTAATGAAAAGAAGGAGATGTCATGAAAAAAATAGTAAAACTGTTGAATTTTGTTTTTCTCATTCAGGATAAAACTAAGGTATTCCAATGGAAACAAAAGCTGAAGGAGATCTCAACTATCAGGACAGACCTAAAATAAATACTAAAATAGACTTAATGTCTGAAACTCTGATGACCAAGTACAAAAGGAATTTCTCTGCTAGACAAAATACCAAGGCAATGAAACACACATAAACATTTCTTTGATACTCTCTACTTTCAGCATTGATCCATCTAACATTGACTATACTGTCTCTATTGTCACAGCCTTGAGCAGTTCCCTGTTAATGTGCTATTTCAGTCATTTTTTAAAATCTTAGCAGGATCTTGCTTGCATGTGATATTAATGATATTTTTGTATAATTTTCATACTCTGTTGGATCACCTTTCTTTGGAATGGGATTAAATATGGATCTCTTCCAGGAAGTAATCAAAGCAGTTGTCTTCCAGATTTCTGGGCACAACCTGGTGAGTGCACCCAAGGCATACTGAAATATGTCACTGGGTATGATTACAATTCCTGGGTACTTGTTTTTAAGCAATTCCTTCAGAGTAGCTTGCACTTCCTCGTTCATCAACATTACTTCTTGATCATATGCTGGCTGTATATAAAATTCTGCTGTATTAGTCAATTCTTTTTGGTAGTGTGTGTGTGTGTGTGTGTGTATGTTTGTGTGTGTGTGAAAGAGATTGAAATTAAAGTGATATAAATTTAAATTTGGTTTTTATAAATTTATCCCCATGAAAATGTAATCCCCACACAATAATTTATATTTATCTTTAAATTGATATTTTAATGAAAGTTTATCGAGAACTTGAATTTCCATTCAGCCATTGTTGCACATTTTCTTCACTGCCCACCCTGCCCCCAGTTCCTTTTCCTCTTTGAGAAAAAAAAAATCTTTCTTTGTTGTACAATTCCTCAGTCAACTTGACTATACACAACACTTATTCTGGACTGTGGTCATGCAAATAATACCCAATCATATATTCCTTTGAGGCACTTCTTTCCCTCATCTGTTTAAATGCTATGCACTTTATTTATCTGCTCTTTTTTCTGTTTTGCCCCAACCTGCATGTCAGTCCTGTTTTATAACAGTAGCATTATGCAGTATTTGTCCTTTTGTGACTGAAATATCTCACTCAGCATAATGTCCTCCAAGGTCACCCATTTTGTATAATATTTTATGAGTTATTTGTTTTTCAGTGGTGCATAGTATTTCATTGTGTGAATATACCTAAGCTTCTCTTTCCACTCATTTTTTTTAATTGGCACTTGTGTTGTTTCCATCACTTTGCTATTGTGAACAATGCAGCAATAAACATGGGTGTGCATATATCTACTTGGGTGGCAGTTCTGATTTCTTTAGGATATATTCCCAGTAGAGGAATGCTGGGTCAAATGACATTTCTATTTCCAACTTTTTGAGAGAGTGACATACTGTCTTCCAGCGTGGTTGCACTATTTTACACTCCCACCCACAGTGAGTAAGGGTTCAAGTTTCTCAACAAACTCACCAGCATTTGTTGTTTGCTGCTCTGTTGAATTTTGCTATTCTTACTGGGTTACATAGTTGTTTTGATTTGTATCTCTCTTAGAGGTAGGAATTTTGAACATTTTTTCATGAATGTCTTCTTTGGTGAAATGTCTGTTCATATCCTGTGCCAATTTTGCCATTGAGTTCTTTATCTTTATCCTATTGTGGTGCTCAACTATTCTATAAATTCTAGATAAAAGTTCCTCATCAGAGATATAAATACCAAACATTCTTTACAGTCCATGGATTTCCATTTTATCCTGTTGGAGAAGTTTCTTAATGTTTATAGGGATTTGATTCTTTGACGATCCCATTAGTCTATTTTATCCTCTCCTGATTGTAGGGTTTTTTGGATGCTTGGAAGAGTATTCACGTTGAGGATTGGGGCTTCTAGAGCTATTTCAATGTTTTATCTAATGAAGTTTGTAATCTTTTGCTTTATTTCACTTTGAATTGTTGTGTTTTTTTTTTATGGTGTGAGGTGTGGGTCTTGCTTGAGTTTTCTGCAGATAGTTTTCCAATTTTGCCAACTCCATTTGTTAAAACAGCTGTCATTTCCCCACATAACTTATTTCATTGCCTTGTGAAAAATTAGTTAACCAGAGGCAGATAGGCTGATTTCTAGGTTCTCAATTTTATTCTATTGATATATGTGTCTGTCATTGTACCAGTACCCTGCTGTCTTGACCATCACAACAGTGTAGTAGGATTTGAAATCAGGGAGTAAGATGCTTCCTACCTTGTTTCTCTTTTTTAAGGAGTGCTTTGCTTATTCGGGGTCCGTTTCCATTCCAGATGAAATTAGAAATTGCCTTTTCCATCTCGCTGAAGAAAGAAATTGGTATTAGTATTGGGATTACATTGAATGTGTAGTTTGTCTTTGGTATAATTGTTATTTTCACAATGTCTAATAGCAAGATATATTCTTCCATTTCTCCAGATTTCTTTTTGTTCCTGGTAGAAATGTTTTGTAATTTTCTTTGAATAGATCCTTTGAGTTTCTAGGTAGATTTACTCTCAAGTATTTAGTCTTATGATTAGCTATTACGATGGGTATTACTTTTTGTAACTCCAGTTCTGCATTCTCTTTGTCGCTGTAAAGAAATTAAATTCATTTTTGTATGTTGATCTTGTATCCTTACACTTTGCTGAATTGATAGACTATGTCCAGTGGTTTTCTTGCTGAGTCTTTAGGGTTTTCTAAGTATACTATTGTGTCATCTGCATATAGAGATAATTTTACATCCTCTTTGCCAATTTAGATATTTTATTTCCTTCTCTTGTCTTATTCCTATCATTAAGACTTCCAATACAATATTGAATAGAAGAGGTGATAGTAGGCATCATTGCCTAGTTGCTATTCTCAAAAGGAATGCCTTTAATCTCTCTCCATTGAAAATCCTGTTGGTTCTTGGGTTTGTGTATATACTTTTTTTTTATCTTGAGATAAAAAATATCTTGCCCTCTACTCCTATTTTTTTTACTGTATTTAATCAGGAGTCTTAGATTTTGTCAAAAGCCTTTTCTGCATCAGTTGATAGAATCATGTGCTTCTTGTTCTTTGCTCTGTTAATGTGATGAATTACATTGTTTTTCTTTTGTTGAACCATCCTTGCATACCTGTTATGAATCCCACTTGGTCACAGTGAAAAAAAAACATATATATATATATATATATATATATATATATATATATATATATATGTATTGTTGGATTCTATTGGCAATGGTTTTATTCAGGATTTTTGCATCTGTGTTCACAAGAAGTAATGGTTTATAGTTTTCTGTTTTGGTGATGTCTTTACGTGACTTTGGTATCAAAGATATATTTGTTTCATAGAATGAATCTGGGTGAATTCCATCTTTTTCTATTTTCTGCAATACATTATGTGAAACTGGTGTCAGTTATTCTCTGAATATTTTATAAAATTCACTTGTAAAACCATCTGGTCCAGGCCTTTTTTTTAACTGTAATTTGTTTTATTATCTTTTCAATTTCTTCTTTTCTAATAGATCTGTTCAGGTGTTCAGTTTCAGTCTGTGTCAGCTTAAGTAGTGTGTGAGTTTCTAAGTATTTGCCCATTTGCTCTGGGTTTTCATATTTGTTTGAGTATAGTTTTTCATAATATTCCATTGTGAGTCTTTTCGTTTTCATTGATTCTGTTGTGACATTGCCCATTTCATCACTTATTCATATTACTTGTGTCTTTTCTTTCTCTTCCTTTGTTAGTTTTGCTAGTGGTTTGTTGATTTTATTGACCTTTTCAAAGACTCAAGTCCTGGTTTTGTTGATGATTTCTATTGTTTTTCTGTTTTCTATTTCCTTTATTTCTGTCCTTATTTTTTATCATTTCAGGGTTGTTGTTTTTTTTTAGAACATATGGGGTTTTTCTTGCTGTTCTTTTTCAATTTCTTTAAGATGTGGGATTAGAGAGTCATTGGTCATTTTTTCCTGCCTTTGATGTGTTTGCTTATTGTTATAAATTGAACTCTGATTACTGCTTTTCCTATTTCCCAGAGGTTTGAGTAAGTTGTATTTTCATTGTCATTGTTTGAAGAAACTTTTTAATTTCTTCTAGTACCCACTCATGTTCAAGCAAGGTTTTGTTCAGCTTCAAAATGTATGTGGGTTGGTTTTGGGGTTTTTTGTGGTGTAGTTTTTGTTTTGTTTTGTTTTGTTTCTACTTGAGAGTGAAGCCAGGTTGGTCCTTGGAGGTATGAATTCTGAAGCTCTGTGTGACGTTCTTTAAACATGTTGAAATCCGGGATCAGTTCTTGGAGCAGGACACCATGCTTGAGATGGTGGGGGCACAGGGAAAGAGAGGAAGACCCTTGATGATATGGATTGATTCAGTCACTTGGGTAATGTGGATAGACATGTTGGAGGCAGTAAGATTGGCAAGGGATAGAGCAGGGTTTAGGGCTGCGTAACAACAATAACAACAATCTTCTTGTTATTCATTTCTAATTTTTGTATCATTGTAGCCTAAGAAGATGCTTTGTTATTTCTATGTTTTTTTTTAAATTTATTGATGCTTGACTTGTGACTTAAAATATGATATATTCTTGAGAACATTTCACTCAAATTGAAGAAAGTTTTTTCAGGGTGCAGTAGTCTATATATATCTATGAGATCAAGTTGGTTTATTGTGGGGTTTAATTCTTCAGCATCTTTGTTGAGTTTCTTTCTGGTGGTGCTATCTTTTCTTTTGAGTGGTGTATTGAATTCAACTACTATAGTGGTATGATCTATTTTCTTTCGCAGTTTTGTTAATGTTTGTTTTATGTATTTTGCTGGTCTTTTATTTGGTGCATAGATATTTATTATTGTTATGTCCTCTAGTTCTATTGACACTTCAATCATTATGTAGTGACTTTCCTTGTACTTTGTGATGGTTTTTGCATTGAAATTGATTTTCGCAGAGATTAAGATTCCTACTCCTGTTTTGTTTTATATTTTGTTTGTTTGTTTTTTTCTGGTTGCTATTTGCTTGGTATTTTTTTCTCATCCTTTTATTTTTACTGTTTCTTTATCTTGATTTTTCAATTGTGTTTCTTATAGATAGCATATTCATGGATTTTGCTTTTATTTTATCTTATCATAGTTTTTATTCTTTTTCTCTTCAGTGATACATTTAATCCATTAACATTCAGTATGATTATTTAGATGCAAGGTTTTATTGCTATTGTTTTGTTGGGTTCTTTCTGGTGTTGTTGCTGGTTAATTTGATTCATTTTATTTTCTGTGGCACTTCTGTAAGAAGGACATCTCTCAGTGTTTCCTGCAATGCTGGACTTGTTTTTACAAACTCCCTTAAGTTCCGCTTTTCTGAGAATACTATGATCTCTTCTTCATATTTGAATGACAGTTTTTCTGGGTACAGTATGCTTGAGTGACAGTTGTGTTTTTTGAGTGTTCAACATGTCATTCCACTGTCTTCTTGCTTGTATGGTTTTTGCTAAGAAATTGGCACTTAATCTTATCTGCTCTCCCTTATATGTTACACTTTGTTTCTCCCTCACTGCTTTCAGAATTCTCTATCTTTGGTTCTGGCAAATTTGACAATGATTTGCCTTGTTGTTTTTCTTTTTGGGTCTATTCTATATAGTGTTTTATCAACTTTGTGAATATATATTCTGTCATTCTTCATTACTCCGGGAAATTGTCTTCTAGTAATTCTTCCACAACTTTTTTTGTTCCTTTGCTTGGTTCTTCCTGTTCTGGGATTCTGACTATGTGCATGTCATTCCTTTTGATAGTGTCCCACATTATTCTTAGGTTTTCTTCTGTTTCCTACTTTTTGATTCTGATTTTTGTTTAACTGATTAGTGGTGACAATTCTGTCTTCTATTTCAGTGGTTATATTTTTTCTTCTATTTCACTGGTTATGTTTTCCATCGCTTCAACTCTATTCATGTCTCCCTCAAAAATCTTGAAAGCATCTGAAACATTGGTCCTTATATTTTGGATTGCAGTTCCTTGTTTTTCCAGAGCCTCTTATGCCTCATTTGTTTTATCTGCATTATTTTAGATTTTTTTTAAGTTCCTTTTGGTTTTTGCTTGCAGTGTCCTGTAATTCTTCAAGTTTGTCTTTTACCCATTGAAAATATTAAATCATTGTTCCTTTAAATTTTGTGCTAAAAAGTTCCATCAGGGAATCCACTGATTCTGTGTCACTTTTTGGTGGTGACATATTGCTTTTGGCTTGTGTAGGGTGCGAGGTATCCTGCTTCCTATGAGACATTGCTATGGTAGAGTTTTTCACTCCTGACACTATATATAACTGGCTCTTGGTCTAATGTATTTGCTTCAGAGGAGGGTGGGGCAGCTACCTGACTGATTTTCTCTCTGAACTTTTGACTCAAGGGAAGTCTTGCTTCAGTTCATAAGAGAAAATGCCTGTCAATTAACAGCCTTCTCTGTCAGACAAGTGTCATAGGTAGGCCATTCCAAGGTGCTCTGGGATAAAGGCAGCTCATGTTTTGGGAGGTGAGAGGGAATGAAATTAAATTAAATAGGTTCACCTGTGATGATAATGTCTCTGGTGCAGTTCAAAGGTGTGGCAGCGGGTCACATGCTCCAGGTGATGGCAATGGGGTATTCAGGCTGTGGCACCAGGTCTTCCAGATGGTGTGTCCAGGACCCCCCTGATGATGCAGGAGGAACTTCGAGGCATCAGGTCCAGGACTTCCAGAAAACAGAGAGGGAGTTTCAGATGATGGGGGTGGGATTTCCAGTTAGCAGGGATGGGACTTCCAAGAAAAGTCATGGGTGGAATTCCAGACAGTGGAAAAGAGTGTCTTTCAGATGTGTTCAGGGATCCAGCTGACAGGGCCAGATGCCTTCAGACAGAGGGCAGAACCCTGCCAGGCAGTGGTGGTCTAGTGCTCCAGGCAAGAGACCAGTCCAGGACACAGTACAACATTTTTTAACTCAGGTACCTACTTAATTGACTGGATGTGCAGATGCAAGTGACATGCAGAGAAACAGACAATGCAAGGAGGAGCAAATGACCACAAAATAATGAAAAAAAAATAGTAAAGTAAATTTAAAAAGTAATTTAATATTTTTTTTTAAAATAACTGTGTGAAAGGCAATATTTTATTAAACAAGGAAGAAAAATATATGACACATAGTAATAAGTAGAAAAGGGTAGTTTAAGTCATTTTAGGCAGTAATTTTATTTTAAATGTAAGCAGATAAAAAACAAACAAACTTGCATTAAAAGACACATTAGCAGAATGAAAAGAAAATATTTCTCAAAGTTAGATTATCTACCAAAGACTCATTTTTAATCTAATGACACAAAGAAACTCAAAGCAAAAGAATGAAAACATATTTTGTGTCAAATGAAAACATCAGTACAAGGCAGAAGAAAGTCTCTGACTTGGGTCAGACATGAAGTTACATAAGTACATCTTGGTAAAATGTGCTTTAATAAAAAACAAACAACAACAAAAAACCCAACAATGCTGACTTTGGACCTGATCATCAATTATTCATGTGAATTTGAATAATTCACTCATTTGAAATAATTACTCATTTGAATAATTCATTCATTTGAAATTGAAGTTGAAGGAAAAGAAAATAAATCCGTGACAACCAAAATATAATCTTGAATTTTATATCATATGAATTTAAAACCATCTCAAAAGTAGATTTGATGCATTGAACACTAGAAGACATGATGAGGTCTAGAATGACATCACGGGTGTTTTCCATAAAGAAAAGAAGCACCAAATGGAAGTTAGAAAAAAATTCTGAAAATGACACTAGACTATATAGACACCAATACAAAGGGAAGGAATGCTGGAATAAGTAATGAACAGGTTTCAAAAGTCAGTTGGATTGAGTTCAACACTAAAGAATTCTATGGTCAAATCTTGAACAAAGCAAAAATCATCAAAAGAAGATAGAAGGAAAACTCAGTGTCATGGCACCACAGAAGATTTGGTCAACATTGAACCATGTCAGGAAGTAATAAATGATCAAGAACCAATGGTAAAGAAAGCTGTTTAATGAAAGAAGTTCAAGCTATTCTGGAGGCTTATATAGTGCCCCCTTCTTCCCAGAAAACAAACACACTCACAAAAATCAACAAACCAAAAACCATAACTGACTAGAACAGATCTATATTTCTTCCTATTTAAAAAGAATATTTAATAGAATGTTGAAATTGCCAAACTATGCTATTCATATCACCTGGAAGTAGAGTCTTTATTTAGAACTGGTGGAAAACTCATCAACAACCATCATACAAGTGACCTCATTTGCAGAAAATAAAGATAATTTGAAACACTTGTTCCTGAATATCAAAGACTGGCATTCAATATGGACTACACTTCAACATCAAGAAAGTAAAAATGTTAACCATTGGACCAGTAGGTAAAATCATGATAGAGAGAGAAAAGGTTTATATTATCAACAGTTTTATTTTCATTGGATCCTCAATCAACATCCACCGTAACAGCAGTCAAGAAAATAAATGGCATGCTGCAATTGTAAAATCAAAGACCTCTCCAATGAGCTAAAGAACAAAGACCGCACTTTAACATCTAAGTTATATCTAGCCTAAGCCATATTTGTGCAATCACTTCTTATGAATCCATAAGTTGGATAATTATTAAAGATGGCAGGAGAAGATTTGATGTCTTTGAGTTGTGGTGCTGGAGAAAAGGACTGAATATCCTATGGAGTGTCAAAAGAACAAATAAGCCTATCTTGGAACAAGTACAACCAGACTGCTTCTTACAACTAAGGATTGTTGTTTTATACCATAGAGTCAGATCCAACCCATAGCTGACCCTCTGGTAGGTTTTCCAGGGCAATTAATCCCACAGGAGGAGATTGCCTGTCCTCCCACGGTGCAGCTGCTGGCCACAGACCACATGCCTTCAAGATTGCAGCACAGCTCTTACCACCCAGACAGCAGAGCTCCCTATAGCTAAGAGTAATGACATTCATTATACATATTTCCCGCAAGATGTCAGGAGGGGCCATTCCTTGGAAAAAGACATCATGTGAGTAAAGATGGAAAGCAAGAGAAAGAGGAAGATCCTTAATGTGAAGGATTGACATAGTGACTGTAACAAAGAATTCGAGTTTATCAAAGATGGTAAGGAAGGATTTGGTAACTTTCAAATATATTGCCATAGGTTCACTATGGGTTGTAAGTAAACTTGGCAGTACCTATATATAACAGCAGTATGTATAAAAAATAAAATTCTAAGCTTATTGACAGTGTTTTCATATAATGAATCTAATAAACCATCACAGTTATATTGAGTATCTGATGCAAAATTTAGATCAATGAACTCTATATTTATAAGAAGTGCTTTTATAATAATTTGGGCTTTTAAAATATATAAATGTCCTCTTTAGGAAAATTCATTCAGACTGCTGTTAGTAAGTTTGTATTTCATTAAGCATTTACTTACTGTCAACAGAAATAGTGAAAGAAAATAAATTTAGCTCTTAGATAAATGTTTTACGTTGTTGCCAAATCAGCAAATTTTATAATGTAATATAAATTCCTGTAACTTTTAGAAATCTAGCACAAAAGACATTCTTAAAACTTTTATCGGTTTTATGGAGCTTTATTATATTTTGCTATAAATTACTTGAGTCATCAGAAGTAAGATCATGGTTTATTCTCTATTTGACAGATAGATTTCAGATTTTTGTCTTTTACTCTGTCTAAGTACTGCAAACATTCCTGCTGGCATACCATACAATCTTATAGGGCTTCTAACCAAAAGATCAGCAGTTTATATCCACCAGCCACTCCACAGAATGAATGACCTCTTCCTGTAAAGATTTACCACTTAAAAAGCCCAATAGAAGTTTACTGTGAGTTGGAAACAATATAAAGATAGTAAATAGGCTAAGTATTTCAGGTAAAATAAGCCCTCCTGAATGAATTCTCAGATTCACAAGAGAGAAACAATGCAACAAGCAAACATGTTTTTAAGATATTGCTCACAACCACAGGTAACCAAAGGATGCAGAGTTAATACAGACATTATAATGATTCATTATGTCTATAAGATTTTCAAGGCTGTGACCTTTTAGAATTTATTTTTTCTAGATAACTGCAGGTTCAAATTACCATTTTTCTAATTCATAATTGAAAAGCATAAACATTTTACCACCAAATCACTCCAAGGAAAATTTTAAAGAAGAGACATTGTAAGCATAAGTTTAGAGTATCAAGAAAACAAGAAAACCAGGTGCCCAAAGCAGACTTGTATATTCCCAGAAGACAAGACATAAGGGTAAGTGAAAGCCACTGTAGAAGAGAACTAGCAGAGCATTATACAAAATTTATGCCATTTACAGCTTGGGAGAACATGCTAACTGGAAATCGAGGCAGTAGAATCCAGCTCTACAACAGGTTCAAGAGTGAGGAATCTGAGAAACGTAGAAAAAGAAAGACATAAAATAGTTGGGTGCAAGGAAGTCAAGATTTCAAGAATCTTAATTTTATTCAGCACAGACTAAGCTTTTAAACACGATTTTTTAAAACAATACCACAAACATGAAAAATGCTATCAATGGTAACAGGGGGTGCAAACATTTCATGAAGAACATTGTCTCAAAACAAATGTCTTCTCCAATGGTTTTTCAAAGAACATATTCCCGGTGTTTCTCAGTGTCTTACTGGCAAAGATTTGCTCAAGCTAGCATGTAGGCTTTCTGTTATCAAGTTGTGGTTAGTTAGTCTGCAGTTATTCCTGTTATCAAACTGATAAACTCTTCATTGGATATGTCCTAATTCATCTACTGTCTTCTTTTAACTCCACAAAAGTCCACACAGTATCAAAAGTGTACCATTTTCAGGATTGTTTTATATATAAGGTCTCTATCTCTTTGACACCTTCCTTGATATCTCTCTTCTCCAGTCCCCTCTCTTTAATTAAAACTCCTTATCTCATCAAGTCTCTTGGAAGTATAAGGTTTTTTTTCCTTAAACAAGAGATACAACAAACCCATTGCCATCAAGTTGGATCTGAATTATAAGTGAACCTTCAATGGGCCTGGGAAGCAGTAAGTTATGTGAAGGAAGGAGAGAGGAGATTGCCCATTTTTTCTCAAGGTGCTGCTGATAGATTTTACTCCAGAGAGACATAGCATTTGAAATAGCAGTGTGATTTTAAGGGTTTATTGTTTAAAATGGCTTTCTTAGACTTTGACTTTGACTTGTGTATGGGCAAGAATTTGCGAATAAAATGTGTTAGCCTATTAACAAGTGGATTGGTTATTCTTGTGACTAAATAGACTAAATTAAGCAGCAGAATTTGAGAGTATCATCATCAGCAAAAAAGAAGCAAGAGAATGCAACATGTCCTTCAGGACAAGAGACTCTTATACTAATCATACTAGAGCTCATGAAAACAGCAGCCATAACATGGAGCAACAGAGAAGCAGAGATCTGTCATGAGATGGAGCTGACTTTTGGACTGCAATGGCACTGAAGTGGAGTTAAGTGTCTTTTGCCAAAGTTTGTTACAGGACTAGGGAGAGTGAGGAGAGCCATAATTGAAGCAGAGGGTTTCCTTATGGCCTGATGATAAGAAGCTGCATTGTAACGCCTAAGACACACTAGCTGCTCAATGGGAAAAAAGATGGGAAATCTCCTCCTGTGCAATTAACTGTCTCTGACAACCCTCTGGATGGTCAGCTATGGGTCTGTTCTGACTTGAAAGTACACAACAATAACAACAAAAACCTCAGGATTGTGAGCACATTTTGGAAGCTATCCTGAGTAGGTGATTAGATCTGTTACTAAATGGAATTATAGCCTTTGACTTCCCTCCTTTCCTAACATGGTTCTGTGTGGTCTATGAGCTATTGTTACAAATTTTGAACTCGGTAAACCAAAAGATTGGTGTTCAGATGAGTCGAACATGGTGCAGGAGTGTGGACAATATGTCTGATCTCAATTGGTTTTGTGTTGTTGATGTTGTTTCTAAGGACAGTTGTCCATTGTGGAGATGATTATATCGGTTGTTAGGTGCTCTTAAGTTGAGTATGACTTATACTCATCCTATGAACAACATATCTGAACCCTGTCTTATCTTGCCATGCTCAAATCTCTGACACATATCAGATCATTGCTATAGTTACTGTGTAAATCTACCTAGCTGAGGCTTCTGCTCTTTCATTGGCCTCCCACAATCCCAAGCATCAAGTCCCTCTTCAATGAATAGCCTTGCTTAACAACATGCTCAAGGTATGTGAGGTGGAACTTTGTCATCTTTACCTCCAAGGAACATGCTGGCTGCACCCTCCTCAAGTCATATATGTTTGTTCTTTTGGAAGTCTATGAGATATTCAGTATTCTTCTCAAACACCTTAGTTCAAAGGCATCAATTCTTCTTCTGATCTCCTTATTCACTGTACAGCTCTCATCAGCAAATGATTGAAAAGATCATGGCCTTAGGGGAGAAAATAATGAACACTGCATTGGAACAGATGAAGGAAATAACTGTTTAAAAGGAATATATCATTTGACATTATTTGCATGACAACATTCCAGAATAAGAGATGCATAGTGAAGAGGACTGGGGGATGGAGGAAGGAGAAAATTATGCAACAATGAATGAATATTGGTTGGTTTTTGTTGTTTTGTTTAAAAGTTAACTGTGGGTGAGTAGGGTGGAAAATGTGCAACAATGAATGATAATAAAACTTTTTCTGTAAATTTTTATAAAAATCACAATTTAAAAAATCATGTAAAAAAATATAAATCTTCATCCTCATTCCACCCTCTGGGATAATGCTATTTTGATGTGTATTCTTTAAGATTCTATATATAAATACAATAGATACATGATTTTGTAATTTGATTAAAAAAAACAAAAAAAGACCGTACACTGAATAAGGCATACTAGTTCTCAAACTAACATCATTGGTCCTCAATAATTTGAAGACGTCACTGACTACAAACTTTCCCAGCACAATAGGTCCCCTGATTTTCTGACTGCTGGTATCAAGTGTATTGTGTGTAGATCCAAATAAGATAATATTGTTGACAGTTTCAAAATTTCTTCATCTAATATGGTGTTGTCTATTGGTCTAGTGGTGAGAATTTTTGCTTTCTTAATGTTGAGCTCTAGTCTCTACCATTATAAAACTATAACTATCCTGTTTCTTTAGTGTTCATGTTGTTGTTGTTGTTATGTGCCGTCGAGTCATTTCCGACTCATAGCGACCCTATGCAAAACAGCTCTAAACCCTGCTCTATCCTGCGCCAACCGCACCG
>NW_006399894.1:5402193-5405084 GCF_000299155.1 Elephantulus edwardii
CTATGCATACCATCAGGTGAAGTCCATGTGTAATGTTCATAGGGTTTTCAAAAGCCAGTTATTTAGGAAATAGATGGCACATCCAGCTTTCTAGTCTCTTATTCAGGGAGCCCCACCAAAATCTGACCACCATCAGCAACCTTTATGGCTTTTGACACATCAGTGGCACAGATGTCAGTATCACAGCAACCCCAAGTTATCTCAGTACAGTAAATTGACAGGTCACTCAAAATAATGTTCTCTCTGAAGACAACTAACACCAGTCCTGAGAGCCACAGGCACTTAATTTTTAAGTACAAAGGGCTCCACCCCCACCCCCATCCTGATTACTTAAACAAGAGGCTTCTAGCCCACAGCTGTTTGTTGATGAAATCAGAAACAGCTTTTCCTACAATTGATGGTTAACAAAAGTAAAAAAAAAAAAAAAGCCCAAATAATTTACACCCAGCTTTCAAATAAATTAAAAAACTAAACAAAAAAACAACAACATTTACCCTCCTGAATTCAACTTGCTCCAAGCAGGAGACTCACCACCAGGCAGAACTCAATCAACCAACTTAAATACAAAGGCCCACCCACCAGGTCCTGATTGCTTAAGCAGGTGACTTCCAGCCCACTGATGATTGTTAACAAAATCAGAAATGACAAATCATCTTATACTTGATAGTTAACAACAGCAAAACCACCAAAACAGTTAATATTCTCCAAATTATTAAGAAGTAACAATGTCAGTTTGAGGACTAAGGTATGTCTAGTTCAGGCCATATTATTTCCGATTGCTTGTTATATATCTGAGAGCTGGGCAACGATAAAAGATGACAAAAAAATAGTTGATGTCTTTGATGTGTGGTGTTGGAGAAGAGCACTGAACATCCCATGGATAGTCAAGGGGGGCGGGGGGAAGATATGTCTTGGAGAAGACATAGCCAGAGTGCTCTTTGGAGGAAAGAATGAAGAGGCTTCACCTCACATACTTTGGGCATGTTGCTAGGAGAGGCTAGTCCTTGGAGAGGAACATGATACTGGGAAGGGTCAATCAGGTGGATTGACACAGTGACTGCTGCAATGGACTCTGGTGTGTCAGGAAGCGTGAGGATGGCACAGGATAGAACAGGGTTCAGATCTTTTGTTCACAGGGTTACTATGAGTTGTAATCTCCTCGTCAGCACCTAACAGCAATACCAACAACAACAATGTAGACATCCAATCCATATTGAAAGCTGTAGTGTTTGGTCTTCTACAAGTGCTTCAAGTCCTCCTCACTTTCCACAAGCAAGCTTTTGTCATTGGCATAATGCAAGTTATTGATGCATAACCTGATACCACATTCTTCTTCAGAGAGTCCAGCTTCTCCAATAATTTGCACAACATACAGATTTAATAGATATGGCAAAAGGATACAATCCTGACACACCCATCTCTTAATTTTAAATAATTCAGTGTTCGTTCTCTTACTCTGTTAGCATAACAGCCTCATAGTCTAGATATAGGTTTCCCATGTGCAAAATGAAGTTTTCTGGGACCCCCATATTCTTCTCAATGGAATGAAAGCAAGGAATACCAGAAGAAAGCCTATTTATGCTTTCTTTACTATGCAAAGACATTTGACTGTATGGATCATAACATTGAAAAGAGTTGGTAAAGGTCAGATATGGCCATGCCCATATTGCCCTGCTCATATTAAAAAAAAACAGCAAAACTCCTTATGGAATAGGTCTGTAAAACTCCTTAAACAAGAGATGGGATAGCAACAGAGTCTAACTCTTGCTAAATTCATCCAATATACAACTGGATCCAACTTGAGTTATTACTGGGTAAGGACAGATTATATTAACAGGTAACAACTCCCTGTTCTACCTTGAGATAACTATCTCATACATTCACAGTGTACTTTAGAAAAATTTTGTTATGTAACAATAACACAAAGAAGGTAGTTTTAATATGATGTACTATTATACGGTATATGAACAGGTAGAAATTCTTTACAAAATTTGAGTAACTTGAGAAAATATAGCAAAACAGTAGAATGCTAAACAACTTTTGATATGTTATTTTATAACTTAGACAGAATTTTCATTAATAATTTTATGATAATGATGGATAATTATTTTAAAAAATTGCTAAACTTAAATGAAGTGCTCTTAATTTTAATTTTTATTAATTCTACAAACTTGAATTGAAATTTATTTAAGGTCCTATACATAATTTTAAATGTGCAATTTCATTTTCTACTAAAATCCCACTACCATTTAGTCAAGTCCAAACTCAGAGCAACTCTCCATCAGTTCACCAAGGTTATAATTTTAGGAGAAAATGGCCCTTTTTTTCCTGCGGAGCTTGGATGCATTTGAACCACAGACATTCTGATTAGCAAACTGGCTCAAAATTATTCCATAAAAAAATCTATAAGTCAATGTTCTTCAAAATATTATTTTAAATTTTTTATCATCAACCTCCTTTTACAAATAAAATAAGCATGATTTTTCTATTATTTGCAAAGATGTTGTTGTTGTTGTATGTGCCGTTGAGTAGTTTACGACTCATAGAGAACCTAAGCACAACAGCCCTAAACTCTGCTCTGTCCTGTGCCAATCTCACTGTCTCTGATACACCCATCTGATATCCCCAGTCACTGAATCAATCCACCTCCTATAGGTCCTTCCCCCTCCTACACTGTCCCTTCACCTTCCAAGCATGATGTCCCTCTCTGAGGACAAGTCCCTCCTTGCAACATGTCCAAAGTATGTCAGACGGAGCCTCAGAATCTTTGCCACCAAGGAGCAGCCCCTTTTAACCTTCTCTAGGGTGAATCTGTTTGTTTTCTTAGCAGTCCATGGTACCCTCAATACTCTTCTCCAGCACCACAGCTCAAAGGCATCAATTCTCCTTCT
>NW_006399894.1:5405453-5437204 GCF_000299155.1 Elephantulus edwardii
AGCAAGCAGGGTTGTGTCATCTGCATAACGCAGATTGTTGATAAATCGACAACCAATCTTGACCTCACATTTCTCCTCATAGAGCCCAGCTTCCCGGATAATCTGTTCTGCATATAGGTTGAAAAGGTATGGAGATAGGATGTATCCCTGGTGTACGCCCTTCCCAATTTTGAACCATGCAGTGTTCCCTTGCTCTGTTCTGACGACTACCTTTTGGTCCAAGTATAGGTTTCACATTAGCACGATCAAGTGTTCTGGGATTCCCATTCTTCTCAGAGTCTGCCACAGTTTGTTATGATCCACACAGTGAAACACCTTCTCATAATCAATGAAACACAGGTAGACATTCCTCTGGTAAAGATATTAATTTTTTAAATTATTATTCTCCTGTCATCTCTTAAGAACATTTGAGCCAATAATAAAAAAGATTGAAAAGTCAATAGCATATTAATTGCAATAATAAGCACAGTAGTATAATTTCCTTGCCTTTCAAGAAACCAGATTGTAATCTGATACTGTCAAATTTAAAAATGGATTATATTTTCTTGTTGTTGTTTTTATGGGCCATCAGATCACTTGTGACTCATAGCAACCCCTATGTTCAACAGCTCTGAAACCAGCTCTGTTGTGTGCCAACTTTATTGTCTCTGGCAAACCTAACCTCACTATGCCCAGTCACTGTGTTAATCCATCTCATCAAGGCTCTTCCTCTCTTGCACTGACCCTTCACCTTTCCAAACATGATGTCCCTCTCCAAAGGACTGTCCACTCCTTGCAGCATGCCCAAAGTATGTCAGATGAAGCTTCAGAATTCTTCTTTCCTTGCAGTAACCTGGTTTCACCATCTCTAGGATAAATCTGTTTGTTCTCCTAGCAGTCCATGGTATAGTCAATACTCTTCTCCAGCTCCATAGCTCAAAGGCATTGATTTTCCTTCTGTCATCCTTAGTCATTTTCCAACTTTCTGACACATAGCAAGTAATTTCGAAGACTATTGCCTAGATCAAGTGTACCTTAATCTTTAGACTGATATCGTTGTTCTTCAGTAATCTGGAGAGGTCCCTGACAGTTGATTTTCACAATAAGATTTGTCTTTTTATTTCCTGGCTGCTGGTACCAAGAGTTGATTGTGGAGCACTAAAGCTTTTAACAATCTCAGTCTCTTCACCATCTATCATAATGCTGGCAATTGGCCCAATGATGAGAATCTTTGTTTTCTTCATGTTGAACTTCAATACGTACTGAAGGCTGAAATCCTTAACCTTCTGTAACAAATATATCAGGTCTTTCTCAGTTTCAGCAAGCAGGGTTGTGTCATCTGCATAACACAGATTGTTGATGAGTCTTCCTCTAATCCTAATGCCGCATTCGTCCTCATGCAGCCTAGCCTCCTGGATGAATTGTGCTACTTATAGATTGAAAAGGTATGGAGTTAGGACAAATTCCTGGCATACATCTTTCCCAATCTTGAACCATACAGTGTTTCCTTGCTCTATTCTAATGACTGCCTTCTGTTTCAATTATAGGTTTCATTTAAGCACAATCAAGTGTGTTGTTTTGTTGTTGTTGTTGTTTTTTCACTTACTTTTTTTATTAAATATCGAATATCCATTTAATAATAAATTTTATTAGAAATATTTATACTTCATGAATAAATGTAACAACCTTTGCTTGAGTTTAGATATGGTATCACATTTATTCTCTAAAAGATGTGGTGTCCTTAGAGGAATTTGATTGCTGTTTTAATCAAGTTAATAGCACCTAACAACAGTATATCTCATATAAGCATTTCTTGTGGCCTAGTGAGTAAAGAGTTGTGCTGGTAAATACATGGCAGATAGTTAGTATCCATCAGCTGATTTTCAGGAGAAAGATGGGCAATCTCATCCCTTGAGATTTATAGCCTCTGAAAACATACAGAATGGTCAGTTATGTCTAGGTCCCCACTCTATGGCACATAACAACTACAACACACTTAGTATTGTGTTTTTTTGTTAACACAAATAGATTACACTCAAGCTCTAGTGGGTGGTTTTTGCAGTTGTGGAAGTAATGCCTACTGATCTGATCTGCTTCCATGAAATGTACAGCCATGTAAACTCAATGGATCAGTTCTACTGTGCAACAGATATGTCACTGTGAGAAAGAAGAGTTTTGATATTATTAAATATTTTTATCCCTTACTAAAACAATTATATAATCTGTTACTATATTCTGGTACCCTCATGGGTAAGGAGTTGTACTGTTAAACATAACGCTTGTATATACCACCTGCTTCATTGATGAAGGTGGATAATATGATCGCATGCAATATACAACCCCTGAAAATCCATGGGAGAGTTAGCTACGAGTCAATTATAATTCTACTGTCAATAAAAAACACCAATATTATTGTCCAAAGGAACTCTGGTGGCAGACTCAGGTGGGATTTCTGTGTTGTTAACCCAAGGATCATGTTTCTTTGTTGGTTCTAAACCGCCAATGTTTCCAGTTCCCTTACATGTAATTACAACCTCTGAAGACTTGCTAAAAGTTCAACTATGAGTCTGTTCCTATGGCACAGCAGTGATTTGGAGGATCTTTTGGTTTATTTGTTTGTTGTTTCAAGAAGCCTTGTTTTAAGTAGGCTTAAAAAAAATTTCTACCAATTTATTTACAAAATTTGAATACCTTGTTTTCAAGAACAGATTCTTTCAATTTCCTTCATCATCCCCAACCAATGAATTGTACAACCTCATGATTAATCCTCCGCCCCCTACATATCATCATCTCTCTGCATCCAACCTCTCCCACCGCTCTTGGATCCTTATACTCATTCTACAATAAAGGTTTTATACAATATTTATCCTTGTAAGACCAAATTAGCTCACTCAGCATAATACTCTTCAGTCCCTCCCAGTTAAGTAATAATTTACAAAGTCATTGCTACTGCATGCTGCTTATTATTCCATTGTGTGAATGTACCATAAATCACATAAATTCTCAATCCATTCATTTGTGGTTGGACTTTTACGCTGTTTCCATGTTCTTGCAATGGTTAATAATGATGTTATGAACATTGGTGTACAACTCTTCATTTGTGTCTCAGTTCTCATTTTCTCAGGTTATATTTCAAGTAGTGGAATAGTTGTGTCATATGGAATTTCTACGTTCAGCTTTTTGAGGAAGCACCAAACTGACTTCCAAAATGGTTTTACCATTTTACAATCCTATCAACAATGTATAAGAGCTCCTTTTTCACCACATCTTCTCTAATATTTATTACTTAGTGCCTTGTTGAACTTTGCCACTGGAGTGAGATGGTACCTCATTGAGGTTTTTATTTGCATCTCTCTTATTGTCCAGTGATTTGGAATTTGGAATATTTCTTCAAGTGTCTGTTTGCCATTCTAATATTATCCTTTGTGAAAAGTCTTTACATATCTCTTGTCCATTTTGTAATTGGGTTATAAGTCTTTTTCTTGTGGAGACCTAGGAGTATTCTATAAATTTTTGTTATAAGACTGTTATCTGAGATGATATTACTACATGTTTGTTCCCAGTCTGTAGATTTTATTTTCACTCTGTTGGAAGAAGTTTTGGTGCACACATGGATTTAATCTTTAGAAGGTGCCATGAATCAATTTTATACAGATACCAAATTAGTTTTTCAAGGAGATTTAAAAGGAAATTATCAAATTTATTTGAGGAGACAAGTGACCCCAAATAAAGAAAACACTTTCGAGAAACAAAAATGATGTTGGAGGCATAACACTCCATGACCTCAAAACCTACACAGTTGTAGTAACCAAAACAGCATAGTACAGGTACAATGACAGGCACATAAACCCAATGGAACAGAATTGGGAACTGAGAAATAGACCCAGCTAACTATGGTCAACTGATATTTGACAAGGAAATCAAAGCTATCAAATGGGGAAATGATAACCTCTTCAACAAATGGTGATGGCAAAAGTAGACTTCCACCTGTAGAAAGCTGAAACAGGATCCACATCTCACACCATCCACAAAAATCAACTCAAGGTGGATCAGAGACCTGGGAATAAAGCCCCAAACATAATGTTCATAAGAGACAAACTGGGATCAAGCTTAGAAGTGCTAGTTCAAGGTATAAAAAAATTGCCACATATAACCAGAAATGCACAATCTGAAAAGGGTTTTAGTTTTTGAGACTATTACCCTATTATTATTATTTACCTATAAACTTTATTCTTTCTTGTAAAAACTTGATGTTATTGGCTTAATCATCTCCATCAAATACCATAAGATCTCTTTTTGTTGTTAGGTGCCATCAAGTTGAGTACAACTCACAGTGACCCTATGAACAACAGATAGGGACACGGTCATACTTGAGCCACTTAAGGTATAAAAAAACCAGCACTACTTGCCTACTAACCTAATGATCAGTGATTTGAATCTACAGAGTGCTATGGCAGCATTAAAAAGTGATGCTCTGTTCCTGTAAGGAATACAGAGAAGAAAAGCTTAAGAAACTGCTTCATTCTGTAACCTCATGGGATTTTAATGAGTCAGAATTAACTCCATAGCAACTAACAGCAACAGTAATAGTGTCAGAATCTGATCCAAGTAAATGAGGGCTCATCATTGTGAATAACCATTATTAAGTTACTCCCAACACAATAAATACTGGTAGCCTTGACTAGACAAGCTGTAAGCAATGAATTACGACAGTATTCACAACTTAGAAATTCTAATTCTAATGTCCTTTTCTTTCAAGATACCCAAAGAGTAATTTCTCATTTATAAACTACCAACTTTTTCCTTGTAGATTTTTATTGTATAGACTTAAGATAATTATTTTTAATGTCATTACATAGCCATTAGAAAGGGGAAAAAATGTTAAGCTAAATAATAAACAGAAGTTTTAAGAATCATATAATATCCTCAATACTATGTAAATTAGAGAGTTCATGAATGGTTTATTTTAATCAAAAGATGTAGTTTTGGTGCTTCTTGAGGACTGACAGACACATGAAATGTAGCTTTTATAATTCATGAGAAGTGACATGCACAGTTTTAAAATATAAAAAATACTCTTACTGTGTGCATTATTCAGTTATTTATTACACACTGATTCTGATGGTTGAAAGGAATATGAACTGGAGGAAGAAAATGAGTATGCTGAACAAAAAATTGTCCAGTTACACAGTTATCATCCCACCAATAAAATAAAGCATCCTCTGGATTTCTAGTATCCAGTCACCTTAGAAAATAGTGATTTTAAAGAATAATATTTTTTCTTCTTTTAATCAGTCCTTTATAAATTCTTAGAACACTGGCCTTTTGATGACTCGGAATTGACTCAGAGATGACCACCCAGTAGGTTTTCAGAGGAAATAAATCACACTCCTTAGAGACAAACATGACTCTTGCCTCTTAGGAGACTGTCTATCTCTTTCCAGGGAGTTGGCTAGTGGATTCAAACTGCTTGCCATTGCATTGGAAGTGAAACTCTTTACCACTATAACATTTGTGTTGTTGTGTACCATCAAATTGGATCCAACTTACAGCTGACCATCCAGCAGGTTTTCAAAGGCAGTAAATCACAGAGGGAGATTGCACATCTTTTTTTTTCCTTGGAGAAGATGTAGAATTTAAACCATGTGTCTTTTTGGTTAGCAACACAATTCCTTATCGCTAACTCACCAGAGATGGTGGCCTAGTGTCAAGAAGCTGCACTACAATCCCAAAGGTATGCAGTTCAAATATGCCAGTTGCTCTGTGGAAGAAAGAAGAGCAATTGCCTCTCATGTGATTAATTGCATCTGAAAACCCACCCGAGTGTCAGCTATGGGTTGGTTTCAACAGCAGTATACAACACTACAAGTGTTTATTGTTGATAGCATTTTAGTTCAGAGAGACTTTATTTTCTATGTTGTCGTTGTTGTTAAATGGCAGGGAGTAATCTGAACACTTGTATAACTTTATTTGTTTCTCCAAGTTCATAGGGTTTCCATAGGCAAGCTATTTCAGAAGTGGATGCCACTCTTCCTTCCAAGCTTGTTTTAATTGGGGAACTCCACCAAACACTGTCTACCACGGAGGGGGTGACTAATATTACATTTGGCACATTAAAATCACAGTGTTCAGCCTCACAGCAATCAGGAGTTACCTCTGTACAGCAAATCAACAGAACAGTGTTATATCACCTAGAAGGCTTGACCAAAAACAATGGAAACCAGGCCTGAGGGCCTGCATCCCTTCGGGCCCTCAGGACATAAAAATTCTGGCACACCCACATGCTGGTGGACTGTTAGCCAGAGACCCCCAGTTCATCTGGCAAGTCACAGCTGCTGACTCCCACTTGGATGAAAAGAAAGGCATAAGAGAGCTGGGTGTTACATACCTGTCCCTCCTCAAGATGTGAGAGGCCATTACAACTTCCAGCACAAAACCAACTCACTTCACACTACCTCTCAGCCTGAAGGCTAGGCCAAGCATTTTAGTATTTAAAATTCTGTCATGTCTACATACTGGTGGACTATTAGCCAGAGATCTCGAGTTCAACTGGCAAGTCCCATGTTCTCACATCCATTTGGTTTGAAGAGAAAGGTATAAAAACACCAACCATTCCAAACCTGTCCCTCAGAGACCATAGTTTAATTCCAATGTACCACATGTGTGTTGTTGTTGTCTGAGGTACCATCAAGTTGATTACATCCCAGAACAACCCAATGAAAAGAGATCTGAACATTGTCCATTCTTGCACCTTACAATCTCTTTCAAGCTCAAGCCCATTGCATTGAAGCTCTTATTTTCTCTTTCATTGACCTTTCACCTTTCCCAATTTGATATATTTTTCAAATGACCATTCCATCCTGATGCTCAAAGTATGTGAGATAAATTTTTTCCATCTTTGTTCTTTGGAAGTACATGAAGTGTTCAGCATTCTCTACCAACATTACATTTCAACAGTAAAATTTTTCTGTCTTCCTTATTCATTGTCCTCCTTTCAAAAGCAGGAGAAGTACCTGAGAATACAATAGCTAGGATTAGACATGACTTAGTCTTTAAAATTACATAATTTATTCTATATGATAGAATGACAGTGAACATAGGACCTTATATTTACCAAAACACATAGAACATTTCATCACAAAGTGAGGATCTTAATGTAAACTATACAGTTTAACTAAGAATCAATTTTGGGTTAGCAATTGTATTATGAATAGCACTTTTGGCTGAAAGCAGGGAATACAAGAGGAATGTCTATCTGTGTTTCATTGACTATGCAAAGGCATTTGACTGTGTAGATCATAACAAACTATGGCTGACTCTGAGAAGAATGGGAATCCCAGAACACTTGATCGTTCTAATGCGAAACGGATACTTGGACCAGGAGGCAGTCGTCAGAACAGAACAAGGGAACACTGCATGGTTCAAAATTGGGAAGGGCGTACGCCAGGTATGCATCCTATCTCCATACCTTTTCAACCTATATACAGAACAGATTATCCGGGAGGCTGGGCTCTATGAGGAGAAGTGTGGTGTCAGGATTGGTGGAAGATTCATAAACAATCTGTGCTATGCAGATGACACAACCCTGCTTGCTAAAACTGAGGAGGACCTGAAGCATTTGCTGCAGAGGGTCAAGAAGTGCAACCTCCAATATGGATTTAGGCTCAATGTCAAGAAGACAAAGATTCTCACCACTGGACCAATTGGCAGCATCAGGATGCGTGGTGAAGAGATTGAGATTGTACACAGCTTTAGTTTGCTTGGCTCCATAGTCAACAGTCTTGGCACCAGCAGCCAGGAAATTAAAAGGCGCATTGCCATGGGAAAGTCTGCTCTTAGGGACCTCTACAAAGTACTGAAGAGCAATGGTGTCTCTCTGGAGACTAAGGTTTGTCTGATAAAGGCCATGGTCTTTGCAATCACTTGTTATGCATCAGAGAGTTGGACAATGACCAGGGAGGATAGAAGGAGAATTGATGCCTTTGAGCTGTGGTGCTGGAGAAGAGTATTGAGAATACCATGGACTGCTAGGGAAACAAACAGATTCGTCCTGGAAAGGGTTAAACCAGGTGGCACCTTGGAGGCAAGGATTCTGAGGCTTCGTCTAACATATTTTGGACATGTTGTGAGGAGAGACCGGTCCTTGGAGAGGGACATCATGTTTGGGAGGGTGGAGGGACAGCGCAGGAGAGGAAGACCCTCTATGAGGTGGATTGATTCAGTGACTGGGATAATTGGGATGGGAGTGTCAGAAACAGTGCGATTGGCACAGGACAGAGAGGACTTTAGGGCTGTTGTGCATAGGGTCGCTATGAGTCTCAAGCGACTCGACGACACATAACAACAACAACATAGCACTTTACAAGCACTGAATATCCCATAGACTGTCAAAAGAAGAAAAAAAATCTGTCTAAGAAGTGCAGTTAGGGTGTTCCTTAGAGAAAATAATGATGAAACTTTGTCTGATATACTTTGGACATGTTGTCAATAATGATTAATCCTTAATGGGAGGAAAAACGGTTAATAATAATAGGTGAAAATATAATAGGGGAAAGGGATTTGTGAGAACATTGCATAAATTTTCCTTAAATTTAACATTAAATTTAAGTTGTGTTTATAAAAATTAGTATCTTTTTTAATAACTTTAAATATCATATTGTCTTAAAGAGTCCTGGCAGTATAGTTCATAACCCACTAACTTAAAGGCTGCTAACTGAAAGGTTAGTGGTTCAAATCTTTCAATCACTCTATGGGAAAAATATTAATCCTTTCTTCCATCATTTATTTTCTGTCTTGGAACTGACTCAACAGCAGTGTTTCATTTTTATTTATTTGTTTATCATTTATTGTGTTGTAAAGCAATGAGAGCAGTCTAGAGACCATGGTTTCCTTGATGTAGGTCCTGGTCTTAGCAATTATTTGCTGTGCATCAGAGATCTGGACAACGACCAAGCATGGCAGAAGAAGAATCAATGTCTTTGAGTTGTGGTGCTGGAGAAGAGCCTTGAACATACCATGGACCAAGAAAATAAATAGGTCTGGCTAGAAAGCATGAAACAAGTTTCTGCTTGGAGTCTAAGATTCTGAAGTTCTGCCTCACATATTGTGGGCATGTGGCCAGGAGTTACTGGTCTTCATAGAAAAGATATCCTGCTCAGAAGGGTAAAGGGACAGCACAGGAGATGTAGACTCTGGATAAGATGGATTGATACAGTAACTGGAGCAATAACGGTAGACATGTAGAAATCAATGATACTGTCTCAGGACAGGGCAGGGTTCAGAGCTGTTGTACATAGGGTTTGTATGAGTCACAGGCAACTCAACAGCATATAAAAACAACCACAAAAACAACATATCCAAAGTAACTTAACATTTCCTCTTAAGTAACTTTTTTTTCTTTTGCCTTCTCTCCTATCTTCTCCTTATATTTTCAACCAATACAATGTTCAAATTATAAAATCCGACCTGATTTAATAGCAATCTGGAGGCTCAGATCATTGAGCTTTAGAATTCTTTATATATTGATATTTTACCACATGTCTTTACTCACGTATTTTGTTTCCTGTGTCTTAATTACCTAGTGGATATTGAAATTGTTGTTGCTTGTGTTAAGTGTCATTGAGTAGACTACAACTTATAACAACCCTATGAATAAAAGATCTGAAACCAGTTTTATCTTGTACCACCCTCATATTCCCTGACACACGAGAACCTGTTGGCAGCAGTCACTGTGTCAATGAACTGATTGAGTGTCTTCCTCTCCTTCACTGACCCTCCACCCTTCCCAGCATCTTGTCCCTCTTCATGGAATAGCCCATCCCAGCAACATGCCCCAAGTATGTGAGGGGAAGCTTCATCTTTCTTGCCTCTCAAGAACATATGGGATGTAGCCTATCTAAGACATATCTATTTGTTCTTTTGGTCATCCATGCGATGTTAAGTGGTCTTCTCCAACACCATAGCACAAAAGTTTCAATTCTTTTCCTGTCATCCCTATCAATTGCCCAGCTCTCAGATGCATACCAGGTGGTCAGAAAGACAATGGTTTGAATCAGACACACCTTAGTCCTCAAACTGACATCATTACTCCTCAACAAATTGGAGAGGTCTCAACTCCAGATTTTCCCAAAGCAATAGTCTCCTTATTTCCTGACTTCTGATACCAAGATTGTTAATTGTGGATCTAAGCAAGATGAGTTATTGACAGTTTTCTTTGTCCTCTCTATCCATCATGATGTTGCCTATTAGTCCAGGGGTAAGATCTTTGTTTCTTGACATTGAAATGCAAACCATATTGAAATTTACATTCCTTGATTTCCTTCAACAAATGCTTTAAGTCCTTCTCACTTTCATCAAGCAAAGTTGTATTGTCTGCATAATGCAAGTCATTGATGAGCCTCCAATACTGATGCCAGACTCCTCTTCACAGGGTCTATTTCTGAGAAAACTTGGAGTTTCTGTGATAGTGAAATCTGTGCCACTGCCATAAGGGTCACCCATGATGAACAGGTTTTGATGGAGCTCTCTGATTAATACAGACTAGGTAGCAGCATGAGCCATCTACTTCTTAAACAACAGACCTTTGAAAAGCATATGAACACTAAAGGAATGAGGATAGCTATAGTAGTGTAGTGGTGGAGCCCTGACTGACGGTTGAAATGAGAAAAAAAACAATGACAAACATCATTAAATAATTGGAACATGAAATGTATGTCGTTTGAATGCTATAAAACTAGAAACAGCTGAAATTAAATGAAACACACCTACATAGAAGTTCGAGGTATTAAAGAGATGAGATGGACCACCTTTGACTATTTGGAATAATAACCATATGGTATACTATGCAGGGAATAAAAAAATAGAAGAAGAATGGTGTTGCATTCATAGTAAAAAAGCCAATTTCAAGTTCTATCCTGAAATACAATATTATGAGTAATAGGATAATACCCGTATCTATACCAGGGAGAGCCATTAACAAGATATTGAAACTACTGAACTAAAATTTTCATTGTTTTTATTTTCTTCATATATATAAATAATAATTTCACTTTCCTTCTAATCTTTTCTTGATTTTTCATCTCACTATACTATAGAACAATATCATTGATTTCACATGCAAGCAAGATTCTACTGAAGATTATCCAAAAATGACTGGAACAGCACACTAGCAGAGAACTGCTGCAAGTCCAGGCTGGGCTTAGAAGGGGTCGTGGCACGAGAGATATTGTAGCTAATGTCATATGGATCTTGGTTGAAAGCAGGGAGTACCAGAGGAATGTCTATCTGTGTTTCATTGACTATGAAAAGGTGTTTGACTGCGTGGATCACAACAAACTGTGGCTGACTCTGAGAAGAATGGGAATCCCAGAACACTTGACCATACTAATGAGAAACCTATACTTGGACCAAGAGGCAGCCATCAGAACATAACAAGGAAACACTTCATGGTTCAAAATTGGCGAGTATGCCAGGGATGTGTCCTGCCTTCATACATTTTCAATCTGTATGCGAAACAGATTATCCAGGAGGCTGGGCTCTATGAGGAGAAATGTGGCATCAGGATTGGTGGAAGATCTATCAACAATCTCCATTATGCAGATGACACAAGTCTGCTTGCTGAAACTGAGAAGGACCTGAAGCGCTTGCTGCAGAGGGTCAAGGACTGCAGGCTTCAATGTGGATTGAGGCTCAATATCCTCTTGATAGAGGATAAAGATTCTCACCACTTGTTCAATTGGCAGAATTAGAATGGATGGAGAAGAAATTAAGATTGTTCACAGCTTTAGTCTGCTTGGCTCCAAAGTCAACACTCTCAGCACCAGCAGCGAGGAAATTAAAAGACGTATTATGATGGGAAAGGCTGCTATTAGGGACCTCTCTAAAGTACTAAAGAGCAATGTTGTCACTCTGGAGACTAAGGTACATCTGATACAGGCCATGGTCTTTGCACTCAATGACTAGGGAGGATAGAAGGAGAATTGATGCCTTTGAGCTTTGGTGTTGGAGAAGAGTATTGAATGTACCATGGACTGCTAAGAAAACAAAAAGATTCACCCTGGAGAGATTTAAACCGGGTGGCTCCTTGGAGGCAAGGATTCTGAGGCTTCTTCTGACATACACTGGTCATGCTGTAAGGTGAGACCTGTCCTTGGAGAAGGACATCATGCTTGGGAGGGTGGAGGGACAGTGCAGGAGGGGAAGGCCCTCTATGAGGTGGCTTGATTCAGTGAGTGGGGTAATCAAGATGGGTGTATCGGAGACAGTGCAATTGGCACAGAACAGAGCAGAGTTTAGGGCTGTTGTACATAGGGTTGCTATGAGTTGCAAGTGTCTTGACGGCACATAACAACAACAACATATGGTAGATTTAGAGAGAAATTTAAAATAAAATTTTATAATCTCATTTTATGTTATTAATTAGGTTAAATACATTCATTTATCCATGATAATTATTCTATTTCTTTCACATATAATCTTTATCTAACTGGAATACTTTTATTAACTTTCCCTACACATAATGGTACTAAGATGCTTGAGTTCTTTCCTTTTATTTCTCCAATTCCAGCTCTCTGCACATTCCATGATAATAATTTTCTTTGTCTTCTTGAGCTGCCCTTTGAAATCGTCTGTTAAGCTATTTTACTTCATCTCTTCCATTTATTTTGATTTCTAGATGCTCTACTGCAATTTTTAGAATCTCTTCTGACATCCATTTTGGTTTTATCCTTCTCTGTCTTTTTAGTGACTTTTTGCTTTCTTTCTAGATGATCTCTTGGATATCATCCCATAATTTACCTGGTCTTTAGTCATTAGTACTTCAAGCCCTTTTTTTAAAAAAAAAATTATATGATATTTCAATGAATGTTTACAAAAATATTGGATTATTCATTCCTTCATTCATTCATTCACTGTAGCACATTTTCTCCCTACTCCCCCAGTTAGCTTTAAAAAAAATAATTCAGGGACTCCTCCCCCAATTCACTTTGCTAGACACCTCTTCTGGACTGTTGTCATACAAATAAGACATAAGCATATATTCCTTTTAAATAGTTATTTCTTTCACCTGTTTCAATTCAGTTTTAATTATTTATTCCCTCTTTTCTTAGTTTCCCCACCTAATTCAACACCTGCACAAGAAAAAGGAAAAAAAAATCACAAAATGGGCACAGGAGATGAACAGACACTTCACCAAATAAATGCATCAGATGGTAAACAAAAACATGAAGAAATGTTCAAAATCCCTAGCAAATCTAAACAAATAGAAGATATCATCTAACTGCAGCAAGAATAGGAAAGCTCAACAGAGCAGCAAACAATAAATGCCAATAATATTGTGGGTGGATTAGACACCTTATTCACTGCCTGCTGGGAGAGTAAAATGGTGCAACCATTTTGGAAGACATTTTAACGCTTTCTATAAAAGTTGGAAATAGAAATACTATTTGACCCAGCAATTCCACTACTAGGAATATACTATAAAGAAAGATAGTTGCCACCAAAGCAGATTTGTGCATATATTTGTTGCTATATTGTTCGCAATAACAAAGAGATGGAAGCAACCCAAGTGTCCATCAACAAACAAATGGATAGAAAAACTATGGTAAGGTGTACAATCCACCCACAAGAAAGATTCAAGCTCATATATCAGCTCTTTTGGACTTATATTAATTTTCTTAAGCCTCAGTTTGAACTTGCACATGGTAATTGAATAAAAAGAAACGAACTAATTCTGCATTTCTCAATCTGAGGGAACAACAACAAAAAAAAAACCCCAAAACAAGCAAACAAACAAAACACCCCAAATTTAGACCTTTAGTAGCAATATTGAAAGATGCTATGGGCATTATATTGAAAGATCATGAAAGCATCAAAAGAAGATGGAGGGAATATACAGACTCACTGTGCCAAAGAGAACTGACTGACATTGAAAAATTTCAGGAAGTACCATATAAACAGAAGCAAATGGAAATGAAGTAGGACATCAAAGCTGCATCGAAGGCACTGGCAAAAAAACAAGGTCTCAGGAACCAATGGGATACCAATTACCTTGGTTCACTTAACAGACACAGCCCTGGTTGTACTCACCATTTTGCCACAAAATTTGGAGAACAGCTGTTTGGACAACAGATTGGAAAAAGTCCATGTTTGTTCGTATTCCCTAGAGATGTGATTAATATGTGGAAATTATAAAACAATATCATTACTATCACATGCAAGGACAATACTGCTGAAGATCTTTGAAAAATGGCTGGAACAATACATAGATATGAAACTGCCAGAAGTTCAAACAGAATTTAGAAGGGGCCTTTTTACCAAGGATGTCATTGCTGATATGAGATATAGAAAACTAGAAGAATGCGTATTTACACTTTATTGACTATGCAAAAACATTTGATTTTTGGATAATAACAAGTTAAAGCTAACACTGAGAAGAATTGGAATCACAGCATCCAATTATGCTCATGAGAAAACTATACCTAGACCATGAGGCTATTGTTGAAACAGAGCAGGGAAACACTCCATGGTTTAAAATTAAGAAGGAAGTGTGTCAGAGTTGTATTTTCTCTCCATACCTATTTTATCTATATGCTGAGCCAATTATTAGGGAAGACAGACTCTGTGAAGAGGAGTGTGGCATGAGGATTGGAGGAAGATTCATCAATATCCTGCATTATGCAGATGATACAACCTTGCTTGTTGAAAGTGAGAAGGCTTTGAAGCACTTGTTGCAGAAGATCAAGGAAAACAGCTTTCAATTGGATTGCATCTTGATGTCAAGAAAATACTCTTAACACTGGACCTATAGGCATTATTGTGATATATGGAGAAAAGATTAAAACTGTCAACAACAACAGCTCACTTGGATCCACAATTAACCCCATAGGTATCAGCAGTCAGGTAATAAAGAGTGGCATCTACTTCCTAAACAACATGCCTCTGGGAACTCTATGAACTTTGAGAAATAACGATAGTTATATAAAGGCTTCAGACCTCTTGTTCATAGGGTCACTAAGATGACTCAATGGCAATCAACAAAACACCGCACTGGGAAAATCTGAAGTTAGGGATCACTCCAAATTGTTGTTGTTGTTGTTATGTGCCGTCGAGTCGTTCGCAACTCATAGCGACCCTATGTACAACAGCCCTAAACCGTGCTCTATCCTGTTCCAATCTCATTGCCTCTGACACACCCATCCCGATTACCCCAGTCACTGAATCAATCCACCTCATAAAGGGTCTTCCCCTCCTTCACTATCCCTCTACTCTACCCAGCATGATGTCCCTCTCTAAAGACCTGTCTCTCCTTACAACATGTCCAAAATATGTCAGGCTCCAAGGAGCAGCCTGCTTTAACCCTCTCTAGGATGAATCTGTTTGTTTTCTTGGCAGTCCATGGTACATTCAGTGCTCTTCTCCAGCACCACAGCTCAAATGCATCAATTCTCCTTCTATTCTCCCTAGTCATTGTCCAACTCTCTGATGCATAACAAGTGATTGCAAAAAAACCATGGCCTGTATCAGGCCCACCTTAGTCTCCAGAGAGACACCGTTGCTCTTGAGTACTTTAGAGAGGTCCCTAACAGCAGACTTTCCCATCGCAATATGTTTTTTGATTTCCTGCTGGTGCCAAGAGTGTTGACCATGGAGCCGAGCAAACTGAAGCTGTGAACACCCTCAATCTCTTCGCCATCCATCCTGATGCTACCAATTGTTCCGGTGGTGAGAATTCTTGTCTTCTTGACATTGTTATTAAGGAGTAATGATGTCAGTTTGAGGACTAGGTGCATCTGATTCAGGCCATGGTCTTTCCTATCATCTGGTACACATCTGAGATCTGGAAAATGAATAAGGTTGATGGAAGAAGAAATGATACCTTTGAGCTGTGAAGAGTGCCGGACATCCCATAGACTGCTAAAAGAACAAATATGTCTTGGAGAGGGTGTAGCCAGAGTGTTCTTTGGAGGCAAACATGATGAGGCCTTGCCTCACGTACTTCAGACATGTTGCTAGGAGGAGTTATTCCTTGGAGAGGGACCCTATGCCCAAAATGATTGAGGGTTACGTAAGCAGAGAGACCCTTCACTAGGTGGATTGACACAATGACTGCCACAATTGGCTCTATATGTCAGGAAGTATTGAGATGTCACAGGATAGGACAGGGTTCAGTTCTGTTCTTCATAGGGTCACTAGCGGCTATATTCAAATCGACATCAAGATGATGCTTGAGATTTTTTAATGTCTGTTCTTAACCTCATTTAAATTGTTAAGCATGAAGTTGTTGTTGTATTCCATCTAGTTGCAATGAACCCTCTAGTTGACCCTCCAATAGGTTTTCAGAGACTGTAAGTAGAATGAGAGAAGATTGCCTGTCTTTCCTTGCAGAGCAGCTAATACGGTTGAATTGTTTTGAGATGGCAGCACAGATTCTTACCACTAGGACATCAGAGTTCTCTAAGACTAAAGTACTATCAAGATTGCTGCAAGTGCTGTAGATAGATACGGACTGGAATTATCAGGATAAAATGACCAAAAAAAGACTGGAAAATTACATTTTCTTTTGAAGATCCCAATTATCAGCTTTCAAAATTCTTTGTTTGCATCTGTCATTGAGTTGAGTGTGATTCAGACCAACCCCATGAATAATCCTTCTAAACCCTGACCTATTCTGTGCCAACTTCACAATCTTTGACACAGTTGAGCCCATTGTTGCAGTCATTGTGTCATTGCACTTGGTTTTTCATCTTCCTCTCATTCACTGTCCCCAACCTTTCCAAGCATGATGTCCTTTTCCTAAAAATAGCCCCTCCTAGCAATACAACCGAAGTATGTGAGATGAAGCTTCACCATTCTATGTCTCTAAGGAGCACTCTGGCTGCACCTTCTCCAAAACATCATCTATGTGTTCTTTTGGCACTCCATTGCAACTGAGTAGTTCTAGAAAATAGTTATCCGTTCTCTTGGATGAGAGATATATTTCAAAAAAGGGAATTTTCAAACTTAAAAACTCACCAACCTCCTATGAAGTGCCAAAAGTGCTAAGTATACGGATTCTTTGGTGGAATTTATCCAGAAAATAAACTTCTAAGGTTTATAAAGGATAATTGCCTTAAAGTTGGTTTCAACTCATAGCTTACCCATACCTCATCAGGTTTCAACTCATATGAGTTGATTCCAACCCATAACTGATTAGGTTTCCAAGGTTGTAAATCACTTAAGAGGAGGTTGCCAATCTTTTTCCTGAGAAGCAACTGGTGCGTTTGAATTGTAACAGCTCAGCATTTGGGCTAACGCTGAAACTCTGTATGCACTACACCATCAGAAAGCCCTAGCAAAAACTGCAGAGTTTTCAATCAACCTTTATTTAAACCTTATATCTTCAAGGACTCCTACAACCTGAAAGTCCTTTATCATCCTTTTCTGCACTTCTGTAGGAAGCTAACAAAAAGAAGTTTCATTATTTACAAAATCATATAGAATTATATGTGTTATTTGTAGAAAAGATAGTGCATTAGGAAGTATATATTTATATAGCAAGTTAGGGTTATAAAAGAAGCAATAAAATGATACTTCTGTTCCAATAAATTATTTACTCACTCTTAACTTCATATTGCGATCTCATGAACAGATCTAAACCTGTCCTGTCTTGTACATCCTCATAATTTCTGACACACTTAAGCTCATTGCTGCAGTTACTGTGTCAGTCTGTTTCATTATGGATCTTCCTATCTTTTGCTGACCTTTTTGCTACCTTTCCAATATGATATGCCTTTCCAAGGAATAATTTCTTCTAGAAATATGCCCAAAACATGTGAGATGAAGTTTCACTATCATTACCTCCAAGGAGCACACTAGCTGAACGTTTTCTAACACCTTTCTGTTTGGGTTCTGGCAGTTCATAGAATATTCAGTGTTTTCCTGCAACACCACAACTCAAAGAATCAATTCTTCTCTGTCATTTTTATTCATGGTCCAGCTCTCAGATGTATAGCTAGTGATAGAAAAGACTGTGGTCTGAATCAGGCACACCTTAGTCCTCAAACTTATATACACTATCCCTCCTCAGTAATTTGGAGAGATCTCTGACAGCAGATCTTCCCAGTATAACATGGCTCCTGATTCCTTGTTTGCTGGTACCAGGGAGGTTTATTGTGGATCCAAGCAAGATTTTTAACTTAGAAACTTTAAAATGAGCACGACTTTAAAAATATACCAGGAAAAACTTTACGAATCTCCACAGACAGTCTTAAGTCATTTAACAGCTATTGCCCCCATAGTCTAATATAAGCAACAAATAATGCTGAAAAGCAGATTTCCCTGTAAGCTACTTGAGAGTTTTATATAATGCCTCCATTCCTTCTGGGCTTGATTGCTGACTATCACAAATTATATCTTGCAAGTTTCCGGAATATTTTTGTTATTTATAGCTCTATCATGTATATACTGTAAAAGGTTTCAAAGAGAAAGATGTGTTGCATGAGGTTATTTTACAGATTATTCTTAATCCATTGGTATTCTGTTTCTCTTCTTTTCAGAAGACTACTGTTTCTATTCACACTGCCAAAATTATGAGAAGTAAAAAAAAAAGGTAATAACTTTGTTTAGTTGTCTGTTACAACTTTCTTTCAGAGTAACTGAGATACTTGAACCTCCGACAGACATATCCTTCTATGGCTGAGCACTTAATAGACAAGGAGGCTCCTTGCACATAAACAGTTTCATTTTGTCAGTTTAAAATAAATAAATGAGATTTAATATTTGCACATTTACTTTATTTACATTTTAATTGTGTATTTTTATGTAGTAGTATGAAACATTGTATCTTTTGTTTCTGGGAGAGAACTAAGATTATAATGTTTGTCTTTCTTTTGGAACCGAAGTTAGGTACAGGGTACAGAGAGAATTAGGGAAGGATATGGAAAAACCTTGAACATGTGGTATAGTTGAGGGATAAGGTGGCGGTAGTGATAGTGACAGTGCTTGCTAGCTGTTGTTAAGTTGAATATGATTTACAATGACTTTATGAACAATGTATCTGAACTGGTCCTGTCCTATGCCATTCTCATCATCTCTGACAGAAGCCAAAGCAAAGGGAAGAAAGCAGGAAGTTAAGGAACTGAACAAAATATGTCAAAGTCAATGTGGGAAGACAAAACAACGTATTATAATAAATTGTGCAAAGAGTTAAAGCCAGAAAATCAAAAGAATGAAAATGGTTTTGTATTTCTTAAGCATAAGGAACTGAACAATGAATTAAAGCCTCAAGCTGCAATACCTAAGGATCCTATGGGTAGAATATTTAATGACCCAGGAAGCATTAAAAGACGATAGAAGGAATATACAGTCATTGTACCAAAAAGAATTGGTTGACACAGAATAAAATGTGATCAAGATGCAATAATGGTGAAGGAAGAAGTTCAGGCTGCTCTGAAGGAATTGGGGGCGGGGGGAAGGCCACAGGATTTGATGAAATAATAATTGATATATTTCAACAAAGAGATGCAGCTCTGGACATAAATATTCACCAGGTTGTGCAAAGAAATCTGGAGGACAACTACTTGTTCAACTGACAGGAAAAGATCCATATTTATTCATATTAAAAAAAATGACCCAACAGAGTGTGAAAATTATTGAACACTAATTGAGGGTCTCTGGCTTATAGTCCACCAGCCTTTGGGTGTACCAGTATTTAAAAATGCTATAATGTTTGGCTATACCTGCAGACTAATGGCTATTGTGCTGTGAATCGGTTTTTATGCTGGATAATATCATGGTGTCTTGCGTCTTGAGGAGGGACACATATAGGGTCTTCGGGGCTCTTGTGGCTTTATTTTCATCATCAAGTGGATGTCAGCTGCTGGAACTTAGCAGATGAATGGGGGATCTCTGCCTCATAGACCATCAGCTATTTGGGTGTGCCAGTATTTAAAAAATGTTGTAAGTTAATGTGAAGACCATGTTCTGGATCAGTCACATCTTAGTCTCTAGTCTGACATTATTACTTTTTAGCACTTTGAAGAGGTCCCCAACAGTAGATTTCACCAATACAATTACTTTTTTGAATTCCTGACTGCTGTTGCCAGAGTACTGATTGTAAATCCAAGCAAGGTGAAAGTGTTAACAACATCAATCCCTTCTCCACCTGTCACAGTGCTGCCAATTGGCCCACTGGTAAAAATCTTTGTCTTCTTGATGTTGAGCTTCAATCAATATTACAGACTACAGTCCTTCTGCACCAAACCTTTCAGGTCCTGTTTACGACATCAAACAATGTTGTGTCATCTGCAAAGTGCAAGTTGTTGAGTCTTCTTGCAATTCTGATGCCATATTCCTCCTCATAGTCTGTTCTGCATACAGGTTGAAAAGGTATTGAGACAGAACACCTCCCTGACACACTCCTTTCTTGATTTTGAGCCATGTAGTGTTTTCTTCCTCTGTTCTGAGAACTGCTTCCTTGTCCAAGTACAGGTTTCCCATAAGCAGAGTCAAGGGTTCTTGAATTCCCATTCTTCTCAAAGTTAGCCACAATTTGTTGTGATCCACAGTAAAATATATTTCCATAGTCACTGAAACACAGAACGCCCCTCTGGTATGCTTTGCTTTCAGTTGACATCTATCTGACATTGGCAGTGATGTTTCTAGCGCTACAACCTCAGTAAAACAAAGTTTGTATTTCTGTAGTTCTCTCTAAAGGTACTGTTCCAGTTTATTTTGATCATCTTCAGGAGGATTTTTCATGTGTGTTCTATTAGTAATGTTGTTTGTTGTTGATTGCCAACTCACGACAACCCTATCAACCAAAGGCCTGAAGCCTTTCTATAACTATTATTTTTTTCTCCAGGTTCATAGAGTTTCCAGAGGCATGTGGTTTAGGAAGTGGATGCCACTCCTGCTTCCAAGTCTGTCTTAAACTGGGAACTCCACCAAACACTGTCCACCATGGGAAGCCTTTATGGCATTTGACACCCAATGGCACAAGTTTCTGCTTCATAGAAAATCCAGATTACCTCAGTACAGTGAATTGACAGACAAGTGTTGTACAATTTAGAAGAATGTCCTTCCAAAATAATAACACTAGGCCCTCTGTCCCAATTAAAATTTAAATACAAGGGCAGACTCTTGCCTTCTTCTCTCTCTCTCTCTCTCAAGTGCTAAAAAATAATAATGTCAAACTAGAGACTAAGATGTGCCTTGGTGGTTCATGGTATGTTCAAGATTATTTTCCAGCACAACTCAAAGGCATTGGTTCTTCTTTTGTCATCCTTAGTCATTGTCTGTATAGATCTCTGATGCATAGCAAGTAATTGTAAGGACCATGGCTGAGATCAGGCACACCTTAGTCTCTAGATTGACTTCATTGCTGTTCAATGCTCTGGAAAGGTCCCTGAAAGCAGATTTTCCAAGTGCAATTAATCTTTTGATTTCCTGATTCCTAGTGTCAAGAGAGTTGTCTCTTTCATCTTCTTTTGATACTTCCTGAATTGTTATATATTATCCTCAAAGCATCTTTCAGTATTGCAATTTGAGGTTGATTTTTTTTTAACTCTTTCAATTTGAAAAATACAGAGTAATTTTTCTCTTTTTTAAAAATTTTTTGAGTTCAGCTCTTTGCACATTTTGTTATAATACTCTATTTTGCCTTCTCAAGATGCATTTTGCAATCTTTTCTTTAACTCTTTTACTTACAGATGTGTTGTGCTTTGGTCACTTAATGCTCTAGTGCAATTTTCAGACTCTCTTCTGACATCCATTTTGATTATTTTCTTTTTCCTCTGTCTTTGTAATGATCTTTTGTTCTTTCTTTGGTGATAACCCTTCGTGTTATTTCACAATTCATTTAGTCTTTGATCAGTGGCTTTCAACACCTCCAGTCTATTAAGATGACTTTTAAATTCAGGTGGGATGAACTCAAAGTCATATTTTTGTTCTTGCGGCCTTCTTTTCATTTTCTTCAGCTTCAATTTTAACTTTCATATGAGGAATTAATGATCTGTTGCATAGTCATTGCCTGGCCTGGTTGGGACTGCTGATATTTGGCTTTATAAATATTCTTTGCACAGATATTGTCAATTTGGTTCCTGTGCTGTCCATCAGATGATGTCCATGTGTAAAGCGACCTTGAGTTTTTTTAAATGAACAAATAACTGAATATATAAAATTCAGTCATTCAATGTACAGCTTCATTTCTGTCATTGTTATCTTCTGGTTACCATTCCTTCTTCATTTGTCCAATTTTTGCATCTAGTCACAAATAATTATTAGTGCACCTTGATTCCATGTTTGGTTCATTTTAGACTGCAAAAGATGGCAGAAATCCACACTGTCTTCCTTTTCTACTTTTGTTGTTGGACAATATTTTATTAATTGTCATATTATTAAGCCTTTTTAACATGGTATGTTTTAGGATAGAATTTGCAATTGTCTTTTTTCACTATGAAAGCAGCACCATTCTTCTTCAGCTTTTCATTCCTAGCATAATAGAGCATATGATTGCCTGATTCAGAGTGGACAATGCTAGTCCATCTCAATTCACTTAATACTTAGTTTGTCAATCTTCATGCATTCCATTTCATTGTTGACAACTTCTAGTTTTCCTACATTCACCCGTTACCCATTCAACAAAATAGCTGTTAAAAGATACTTCTAGCTGTTTTTCTTCATTTTGAGTGACTTCAGGTCTGTCTGAGCTCTACTGCTAATATTAAACTTCCCTGTATTCCTTTATTGCTCACAGGGTTTTCAGAGGCTTATTTCAGAAGTGAATAGCAAATCCTGATTCCTAGACTTTCTTTGTCTAGGAACTCTACTGGAATGTGTCCACTATGGGTTACCATTCTCACATTTGAAACATTAAGTGCCATAGCTTCCAATGTTACTGCAACCCATCAGTTACCTGAATAAGCAAATTGGCAGACAAGTGCTGTACTAATAGGAACAAATGATAAACATACAAACAAATACACACCTAATCTATAAAGCAATTTGTTGTCATTTTTATTGTTGTTGTTAAGTTCTGTTGAGTCGAGCACAACTCATAGTGACCCAGTGAACAAAAAATATGAACCGTGTGTGGTTAACTCTACTATTACTCATAGCAATACTACAAACAAAAATTCTGAACC
Source organism: Elephantulus edwardii (assembly GCF_000299155.1). Lineage (NCBI taxonomy): Eukaryota > Metazoa > Chordata > Mammalia > Macroscelidea > Macroscelididae > Elephantulus > Elephantulus edwardii. Next base: position 5,428,553 of record NW_006399894.1, read on the forward strand.
CTGCCCTATTGCATGCTAAATTCAACATCTCTGACACACTCGAGCCTACCATAACATTCACTGTGTTTATATATCTCACTGAAGGTCCTCCTTTACCTTACTGACCCTCCACCCTTTGAAGTATGATGTCTTTTTCTAAGAACTGACCCCCTCCTAACAACATCCCCAATATATGTCAGACAAAGTTTCACTATCCTTACCTCCAAGGAGCTTCCTGGCTTAACCTTTCTCAGTACAAACTTGTTTTTTTCCTTTTGGCAGTCCGTGGGATGGATACTCTGCACTTTTCTCCAGCACCACAACTCAAAAGAATTTCTTCTCACATACTAATCCATTGTTCAATTTTCAAATTGACAAGATCATGCCTTGAAACAGGTGTATCTTCATGTTCAAACTGACATCTTTGCTCTTCAGCACTTTAGAGAAGTCCCTGACAGTAGACTTAGACAATGCAATACAGCTTTTGATTTCCTGGCTGCTGGTGCCAAGTGTTTTGCCTGTGTGTCCAAACAAGATGAAGTTACGGATGATTTCTATCTCTCCTTCATCTATGTCTATTTTTCTGGTGTCGAAGATTTTTGTTTCCTTGATGTTAAGATTTAACACAAATGGAAAGCTATATTCTTTGACACTCTGCAGCAAACTTTGCAGGTCCTCCTTGTTTTCAACAGGCAAGGTTGTGTCATCTGCATAATGCAGGTTGTTGATGCGTCATGAAAATCATTCCTCTAAAACAGCGAACTATCAGATAGGTATTGTACCTCTAATAATAAACCTTGGGTTGTAGGTTTTACTGATAGTCCATATTTAGACTGTGCATGAAGTGAATGCAAATATCATTACTTTGATAAGGTGCGTTTTTGTTTTTGAAGTACAATATTTGTTGTTTAATGTGTTATGCAGGTAGATTATGTATTCAGAGTTATACATGTGGATTAAGACACTAATTCCTATTTTTGGCACCATAGGCATTTTAAAAATTTTTAAAATTAAAATGCAAACAAAATTTATATACCTGATGTTTCATCCATATACATTGTATTTTACATATTGATTTCATTAACATTGTGATTCATATGATCATTCCTATGTATTATGTTTTATAAAATTAATCACCATTGATTTATGTCTACTATAATCTCATCTTTTCATATCCTCACTGTATCTTCCCTAATCCCATCCCCTTACTCTCTCCCTATCAGACTCTAAGACCCTGGAATTTCCTCACCTGACTATACTAAACCTTTTCCCCCCTTTAGACTTTGCTCTACGTCTTACTATTATATTTATTTACAATAATGGGCTTGTGCAATATTTGTTCTTATGAGACTGAGTTAGTTCTCTCAGCATAATGCTTTCCAGCCTCTCGATGTTATATAGTATTTTATGAAATCATTGCTGCTGAGTGCTGAAAAGTGTTTCATTGTGTCAAGGTACCACAATTTTTCAGTCCGTTCATTTGTTGATGGACAATTGAGCTGTTTCCAATGTCTTGCTCATGAATAATGCTTTTATGAACATTGGTGTTCAAATCTCTGTTTGTGTCTCAGTTCTTTCTTTGGAGTATTTTCCTAGCAGTGCAATAGCTGGATAATATGGAATATCTATATTCAACTTTTGAGGAAATAGCAAACTGCCTTCCAGAGTGCTTGTCCCATTTTACAGTCCCACCAACAGTGCATGAGAGTTTCGATTTCTCCATATCCTCTACAAAATTTATTGTTTTGCTATCTTATTTAAATTGGCAGCTGCTACTGAGGTGATATGGTAGCGCCTTGTAGTTTTGATTTGCATCTCTTTAATTGCCAGTAATTTTGTTGTCCATTCTAACTTCTTGCTTTGTGAAAAGTCATTTCATGTCTTTTGCACATTTAGTGATTAGGTTATCTGTCTTTTCCTTGTGGATATACTGTAGTGCTCTGTAAACTTTCTTTCCAAGACCTTTGTCTGATATATCATTGGCCAATATTTTTTTCCATTCAGTAGGTGTTTTTTTCAATGTCATGGAAAAGTTTTTGATACACACAAGGACAAGAAAATCTTTGTTGCAGAGAGTTTCTCTATGAATTGTGGGAGAATTAATAGAATCATAGACCTCTACTGGATATGCTTAAAATGTATTCTCCCTTTTACATAGTCATAAAAATGAAAAATATTTCCATTGGTAGTCGTTGACAGTCCACTGGATCATAAATATCACTATGTGTAAGTTTTCTAGGACTCCCATAATGATTAGCACAAACTAGATGGCTTGAATCAACAAAAATATGTCCAATATGAATGTCAGAATGCTCTAGATCAAAATCCCTCTTCTCATTAAAATTCTGGCAACTTTAGACATTCTTTGGCTTATGACTGTATAACTATTCTTTGACTCTGCATTCATGTTAGTCTTCTTTTTATGTTTTGTCTCTTTTCCATTGTACGCCTTACAATGAAAGGCCTTGTGAGTAATGAGTTGTATTCCCAACCCAATGAATTGGTTCAACATTGCCAGAGCTCTATGGGTAAAAGATGAGCTACTCCTTCCATGCCACTTCTAGCTTTTGAACCCACTGAAGGGTCAACTAAATGTTTGTTCTGACTGGGTGACGATTACGTTGAGATTTCTTTACTGTGAAAGAATGAAACTAGTCCATAAGATTTCCTAGACTGAAATATTTGTGGAAAAAGTTAACCAGAATCCCTTTCCTTTGTCACATAATAGCACCTCAAATTTATCACCCAAGTGCTTAACCTCAAGAATACCTCTGTCCCTTTTATTCCCCCCCCTTAGGGTATTGCTTTAAATTTTAGGGACTTATCTACATAAGCTACAGTGATCTCATCTTGGTATCCTTCACATTACTAAATTTAGAAAGACTCATGTGCCTACAAAGACATATTCGATAGTCTGAGACTTAGAACAGGGACATATCTTTAGCCAGTGAAAAGAAATTCATAGACACAATTTCATACAATGCATATCTTTATTCACATGGATTAAGAGAAGTAGTCTGTGGTTAGAATACATACAGACTCATGATCATAAGAAAATCTCCTGACTTGTTGGTCAAGAAGCTGGAAAGAGAGATATTGACATATAGAAAGTCTGAAATGAAAGCATGTGGATTAATATTTGAGATAACCATGAATATAAAATAATATTATTATCACATCACAAAGCTCAACAAATATGAGTCATTTAATAATCAAACATACAAAAAAATCAAAGAAAGAAAACAACCAACCCTGGTTTTTACAAATGTTTCCAGGATTTATACAATCTTCAATAAATAATCATCAAATCACATTGAATATGTCAGTCAAGTTTATTATAAAAGAGCAAGAATAATCCCTTGATTATGATTTCACAGAGTGAAGGCTAAGTGTAGGGCAAGCTGAAGAAATTGCTCAGAAGCAATATTTATATTGATAATAAGACATTAAACATATTGATGTATCACTTTAGCTCACATTTTGCTGTTATTATGTGTCATCAAGTCACCTGTGACTCATAGTGACCCAATGTACAACAGCTCTGGTGCCTGCACTGTCTTGGGCCAGTCTCACTGACTCTGACACACCTACTCCTGTTGTTCCAGTTACTATATCAGTCCATCTCATCTGGGGTCTTCCTCTCCTGCTCTGTCCCTCCACCCTTCCAATCATAGTGTCCTTCACCAAGGACTGGTCTCTCCTGGTTGGCCACATTTCCAAAGTATATGAGATGGAGCTTCAAAAGTCTAGCCTCCAAGGAGGAATTTGGTTTCACCCTCTCCAAGACAGACTATGGTGTTTCCAAGACTCTTCTCCAGCACCACAACTAGAAGCCATCAATTCTTCTTCTGTTATCCTTAGTCACTGTTAGGGTCTCTGATGCAGAGCAAGTAATTGAAAGAATCATCGCCTGGATCAGGCTCACCAATGGCATCTTCTACATTGTTTGGCCTAGAAACTAAAGGATAAAAAAAAGAGTCCACTTAGTGCCACTTTCAGTGATTCAGGAAATTTGTTAGTCCTTTAATTTTGGTCATGAGAGCTCTGGTGACATAGTATGTAGAGTTATGTTACTAACTCAAAGGTGGTGCTTCTCTGACAGTTTGAATCCACCAGCTGCTCCATGAGATGAAGATGGACAATATCATCTTTATAGACTCTTGTAAAATAAAAGTGCAGATGTGAGTTTGTTCTAACTCAGTGGTAGTGAATAAGTGTATGTTATTATTTTTAAATCTACAGGATTAGTGACTTGATCTAAAGAAGTGGGATAAATATCTATCAGGTTACATAAAGAGTGCAATTACTCATAAGACATGTCTACTTCCTGCTCACTGTCATGTTCTTGTGTCTGTAGGTTAATAAATAAGAAGAACCAGTAGCTTAGCAAAGACAACTTATTGCTGACTATCTGAAGAAGACAGCAATGTTACTTAAAAGTGAGACCAAGGTAAAATAGGTTTATGAACAGATTTAACTCATTGTACACATGATATTCTCTCCCTCTTCTGAATCCAGCAATAAATTCTAGCAGTTACCTCTACATACAACTCCAACTATTTGTTAATACTCTTAAATACTATTCTGTTTATGTGTGATAGAAATTCTTTTGTTCAAAAATGTCTGTGTTCTCTTGCATAGCAGTTTGTGGAGATGTAACAAGCGTGGATCTCTTCCATTTGGTTGGTAATGATGACCCTGTCTTCAATTTTAAATCTTTACAGTCTGAAGGTTCTTTCTTCTTACTATCTATTTCTTTCCAAACACATCAAAAATTTCATTCTTAAAATGTTTCTGATGGAATAAAATTGAGAGGGAAAAGAGAACATAAAAAAACTAAACTTTGCACAGCATATGGATTGGATAGATATGGTAAAAGGTTATATCTATGATTCATACCTTTTGTGATTTTAAATCATGTCTTTTTTTTCTTATTCTGTTTGGAAAATGGCCTTTTATTATAAGTAAGTGTTTCATATGAGCTTAACTAAGTGTCCTGAGATTCCCATTCTTCTCAATGCAAGCCATAATATCTTATAGTCCAGGATTAGAGGAAGACTTATCAACAACCTGCATCATGAAGATGGAATAACCTTATTTTCTGGAGGAAAAGAAAATTTTATTATCAAAGCCTACAACCATCAACATAGATTACATCTCAATATGAAGAAAATAATCATTCTCACCACTGGACTAGCAGGCAAAATTATGATAGATGGAAAAAAGATTGAAGTTGTTAACTATTTAATTTTCATTTTATCTACTATCAACACCCTCAAGACCAATAGTCATGGACTCGTGGAGAAATCATCTGTCAGAGACATCTCCAAAGGACTGAATAGCAATGACTGTTCATTCATTTAGTCCCTTAAAGACTAAGGTTTTGCACACCCGTGTTTATATTTGCTTTGTTCACAATAGCAAAGAGTTGGAAACAACCCAAATACCCATCAACAAATGAATGGATAGAGAAGCTGTGGTATAGTCATATAATGGAATAATATAAAGCACTGAAAAACAATGAACTCATGAAATATTATACAAAATGGGTGACCATGGTCGACATTATGATGAGTGAAATATCTCAATTACGAAAAGACAAATACTGCATAATACCACTGTTATGAAATAGGACTGAAGTGAGGGTTGGGCAAGGGATTAAGGAGAGAAGGGATATATGTGAGTAGGTATTATTGGCATGACAAGAGCCCAGAATAAGAGCTGCATAGTAAAGTGATCTGGGTGGAAGGGGATGGATTGTATAACAAGGAAAGAACTTTTTTTTAAAAAAAAAGCAAACTGGGGGTGGGGTGAGGAGCAGGGAGAAAAATGTGCAACAATGAATGAATGGAAATCCTAGTTATTTATGAACTTTCATTAAAATCTCAATAAAAAAAAAGACTAGCACTTACCTAATCCAACCCAGGGTCTTTTAAATTACTTCTTATGCATCTGAAAGTTAGACCATAAATAATGAAGATAGAAGAATAGATGTATTTTAATTGTGATATTGAATATCTTATGTACTGTCAAAGAAACAAAGCTGGTCTTGGAGAAAGTGCAGCCAGAATACTGCTTAGAAGCAAGGATGATGAAACTCCCGTATACTTTGGGTTTGTTGTTGGGAAGGGCCAGTACTTGGGATAAGGCACCATGTTGGGAAAGTTGAAGGGGTCAGAGAAAAAAAAAAAAAGAAGCTCAATAAGATGTATTGGCATCTTGATGTTATGTGCCATTGAGTTGTCTGAGACTCATGGTGACCTTATGTACAGCAGTTCTGAAGCTGCTCTGTCTTGTGCCAATCTCAGTGACTCCAATACACATACCCGCATTACCCCAGTTACTATGTCAATCCATCTCATTTGGGGTCTTCCTCTCCTGTGTCGTACCTCCACTCTTCTGAGCATGATACCTTCTGCAAAGATCAGTCCCTCCTGGCCACATGTTCAAAGTATGTGAAAGGAAATTAAAAATCCTAGTTGCCAAGGAGAAACTTGGTTTCACCCTCTCTTACAAAGACCGATTTGTTTCTTTGACAGTCCATGATAAGTTCAAGACTCAGAGACAATAAGGATGGCACAGGATACGGGAAAGTTCAAAGCTGGTCATTGTTAGGGAATGTTGGTGTGGAAAGGAGGGCCTCTGGCCAGAACAGATCGCCTAAGCTCCAGATAAGTGCAAGCCTCCCAACAGCCTTTAATATGGGTTAGCAAAAGCTCCTCTGTGTTTGGCTGTATCGGTCTGAGAAAGCTCACCACCTGGGAAGATGGCAGTTGCATCTGTTGAGCTGGGAGTGGTCCACAGGAGGCTGAGGTTCTCCTAAGCAATCCGCATGTCCCATGTCTGTAAGCCCACCCTATCCTGTCTTCCTGTTTCTTGCTGGTATATAAGTGTGCTACTGTTCCCAATAAAATTGAGCTGCATTGACTCTCTGAACCTCTCCCAGAGTGGTGTATCTCCATCGTGCTTACCCTCATCAGGGTGTCGCTGTTGGTTGCCAGCGAACTGACAACAACAGGTCATGATGTTGCTATGGATATCAGATGACTCAAAGACACTACAAAATTGCTATAAAATGTTCTTTTCTCACATATAAAGTTAGTGAAGCATTAAGTATACAATAACATACACAAGACTAATAGGAAAAACAATTCCATGGTAAGTTACTTATGGTTCTGATCAAGACACACACCATTGCTGAAGGGGGAAAAAATTGTTTTCCCTCCTAAAATTTACAGTGGCTCCCAATAAAGCAATTAAGACAACTGTACCATTGTTTGAGTCGTATGATGTCCCTTTAATATATTACTGGTATAGTAATGTAAATAGAAACAAAGGATTACATTGGTTGATTAGGAATTAAAAGACATTGTTATGTTGAATTACTGGAATGAGTGTGTGTGTGTGAGGGGGGGGAAATCTTATTTAATTGGAAACACAGTTGGTATCTGCAAATGAATAGAAAATTTTTATGGGGATAAAATACTTCATATGCTAAATTATTCTCATCAAATATGTTGATTTCCTAAATAAGTTCCTGGTCCTTGGTATAAAATGGACAAGTAAACTGTTACTCCACAAGTATACGGCAACTTTTAAATAATATTATAGTTTATAAACATCAAACAGTATACCTCCTGGATCATTTAACATTCTGCCTAAAGCATCCTTGATTGTAGGGGCTTCGTCTGACATACTTCGGACATGTTGTAAGGAGAGACAGGTCTTTAGAGAGGGACATCATGCTAGGTAGAGTAGAGAGACAGCGCAGGAGGGGAAGACCCTCTATGAGGTGGATTGATTCAGTGACTGGGGTAATCGGGATGGGTATGTCAGAGGCAATGAGATTGGCACAGGATAGAGCACAGTTTAGGGCTGTTGTACATAGGGTCGCTATGAGTCGCAAACGACTCTACGGCACATAACAACAACAACAACAACAAACATCAAACTGTTTGTTATATTTGTATAGATCAATACAGCAAAGTAACTTGTCTGACAGGTTTTTTTATCGGCTTATTGCTGTGACACTAGAAACTATGCCACCAGTATTTCAAAGACCAGGACAAGGCCAGCTAAGCTATACAGATTTCAGCAAAGCGTCTAGAGTATAGCCGACTGAGAAGCAGGACAGGCCATAAACTCTGAAACAAGAGACCTTCAAAATATCTGTAAGCATAGGCATTATATGGGTATTTAGTTCTGGAAGATGAGCCCCTCAGATTAAGAAGGAACCCAAAATTCAACAGGAAAATAGCTGCCTCTTCAAAGTAGGAGTGACATGGATAAGATAAAGATTTGACTTACTGCAGGATTTCTATCGACTGTTGCACATAACTCAAAATTAGGAGAAACAGTTACAATCATCCATTAACTGGAATGTAGAATGTACAAAGTATAAAATAGTGTTATCAGTTGTCAGAAATGAAATAAAATACATAAAAATTCACATCCAAGCATTAGTGAGTTGAGATGGACTAGCATGGAAACTTTTAATCGGTCATAGGATTTGCTAGTCTAGAAAAAAAACTGGAGAGGAATGGTACTTCAGTCATAATCAAAAGAACATTTCAATCTATGTCCTAAAGTAAAATGCTGTGAATGATAAGGTACAATTCATACGCACAGAAAGAAGGATTATTAATACAACTATTATTCAAATATACACACCTA
>NW_006399894.1:5438969-5441090 GCF_000299155.1 Elephantulus edwardii
GAAGGACATCATGCTTGGAATGACAGAGGGACAGCATAGAAGAGGAACACCCTGGATGAGATGGATTGATACAGGAACTGGGGAAATGGGTGTTGGTGTGCTGGAATTAGTGAGACTGACTCAAGATACAACAGGGTTCAGAACTACTTTACACAGTTTGGCTGTGAGTCTCAGGCAACTCAATGACACATAACAAGAAGAAGAAGAAGCAAGATTGGTCATCTACTTCCGAAATAACAGGACTCTGAAAATTCAATGAACAAAAGACGAGCATGGATAGATTTAATATTGGAAGTAGAGTCTAAAGTGTCAGTCAATCAAAACAAGGAGTAACAGATGCAAATATACTTTAGTATTTGGAACATGGAATATACAGAGTACATTGGAAAATTAGAGGTTTTGAAAAATAAAGTTTAATGCAGGCTCATCAATATTTTAAGCCTTAGTGGCTTTGGCCACTTTGAATTAAACTATCACATAATATACTAAGCCAAGACTGAGAATCAGAGTAAGAATGGTGTTGCATTTATAAATAAAAAGACATTTTCAAGTTCTTTCTTCAGTCCTGTGTTGTGCATCATAGGATATTATCCATCCATATGCATGTAAGGAAGATATGTTAACATGGTTATTATTCAAATGTATGCACAAACAGGTAAAGCCAAAGAAAACTGAAGATTTATATTAAATTTTGCAATCTTAAATTGACCAAATTTGCAGTCATGATGCATTCATGATAATTGGTGATTGGAATGCAAAAGTTGGAAACAATGAAGAAGGAAAAGTAGGCAGAAAGCATAGACTTGGTGACAGTAGTAGAACTGGAAATAGGATTATTAAATTTGTACATTCAATAATTTATTCATCTAAAACGTCTTTAAAAAAAACACAAACAATGAAATTACACATGGGCCTCACCACATGAACCACACAGTAATCAGACTGCCTACATCTATGGAAGGAAATATTGGAGAAGTTCAATATCAGCAGTTCAAACCAGACCAGCCTCTGATTGTGGAACAGAACATCAATTACTCATGTGCAAATTCAAATTGAAGACAAAAAAAATTAAAACAAGTTTATGAGTACCAAAACATGGCCTTAATTCTATATTACTTAAATTTAAAAAAATCTTAAAAATATGTTTGAAGTATTCAATATTAATGATCAAAGACCAGATGAGTTGTGGGATGACATTAAGGATATTGTCCATGAAGAGAGCAAAACATCACTAAAAAGACAGAAAAGGAAAAAAAAACCCAACAAAGTGGATGTAAAAAGAGACCCTAAAAATTCACTACAGGGCAGGAAGCCATAACAAAGGGATTAGATGCTGAATTTAAAAATCAAATAAGAAATTTTAAAAGGCAGCTCAACAGCCCAAGTGTCCATCAACAAACTAATGGATAGGGATGCTGAGGTATAGTCAAACAGTGGAATACTTTGCTGCATTGAAAAACAAAGTTATTGTTGTTGTTATTATGTGCTCTCGAGTTGCCTAGGACTCATAGTGACCATAAGTACAACAGCCCTAAACCCTTCTCTATCCTGTGCTAATCTCACAGCCTCCGACACACCTACCCCCATTACCTCAGTCACTGAATCAACCTACCTCATAGAGGGTCTTCCTCTCCTGCACTGTCCCTCCAGACTCCCAAGTATGATGTATTTCTCCAAGGACTGGTCCCTCCTTGCAACATGTTCAAACTATGTCAGAATAAGCTTCAGAATCCTTGCCTCCAAGGAACAGCCTAATTTAACCCTCTAGGATGAGCCTGTTCATTTTCCTAGCAGTCCATGTTATGTTCAATACTCTTCTCCAACACCATAGTTGGGTGGGGGATACTGAAGCCCCCTCCTCCTGGTGCCTCTCTTCCCTTCTGAAATTCTTATTCTGTATCTATTCTCCTTCTATCCTCCTTAATCATTGTCCAGCTCTCTGATGCATAGTAAGTGATTGCAAAGACCATGGCCTGTATCAGTGCACTTTAGTCTCCACAGTGACAGCATTGCTCTTTAGTACTTTGGAGAGGTCCCTAACAGCAGACTTTCCCATCACAATACGTCTTTTAATTTCCTGGCTACTGGTGCCAAGAGTTTTGACTGTGGAGCCAAGCAAAC
>NW_006399894.1:5441490-5456114 GCF_000299155.1 Elephantulus edwardii
CCTCCTGGTTCAAGTATAGGTTTCATATTAGCACGATCAAGTATTCTGGGATTCCCATTCTTCTCAGAGTCAGACTCAGTTTGTGATCCACACAGTCAAACCCCTTTGCATAATCAATGAAACATAGACATTACTCTGGAATTCCCTGCTTTCAGCCATCTAACATTAGCTACAATATCCCTAGGGCCATGACCCCTTCAAACTCAGTGTGCCCTTCTGGCAGTTCTCTGTTGATATGCTGTTCCTGTTGTTTTTGGATAATCTTCAGCAGAATCTTTCTCGCATGTGATATTAATGATATAGTTTGATAATTTCCACACTCTGTTGGATCACCTTTCTTTGGAATGGGAACAAATATAGATCTCTTCCAGTCAGTTGGCCAAGTGGTTGCTCTCAAGCCTTCCACATGTGCCCTAATGATTTCCATCTCCCCCTTGCCCCGTCAGGCCTCTGGGTAGCATTTCCCTGTTGGGTGGGGGATGCTGAAGTCCCCTCCTGCTCGTTCCTCTCTTCCCTTCTGAAATTCCTTTTTTGTGCCAAGCTATGCCTTTCTAATGTGAAAAACAAAGAACTTATGAAATATTATACAAAATGATTGATGCTGGAGGATATTATGCTGGGTGGAATATCTTTGTCACAAAAGGACAAATACTACATAGTGCCACTGTTGTAAAACAGGCCTGACATAGGGGTTGGGTGGAACCTAAAGAGAAGAGCTAAATGTTTACTGCATTGAAACAGATAAGGGAGAGAACTGTTTAAAAGGAATATGTTGTTGTTGCTGTTGTTATGTGCTGTCAAGTCGCCTGCAGCTCTTGTTCAGTAACTAATCATCAAAAACCAATGGTAATAAAAAAATTCAAACTATACTAAAAAGAATGGCAGAAATAAGGCTCCAGTATTTGACTTAACACAAGTTGGCGTGTTTCAAATGGTAGCTGTTACACTGGACATTCTCATTTGTTTATGACAAGAAATTTGTAGGGTACCTGTCTGGGTAACTGACTGGAAGGGATGCATGAAGACAATGCAGAGGTTATTAAAAAGGCAGAGGAGAAAGAACAAACTTAAATGCATGTCAGAAGAAACTGAGAATTGCACTACAGTGTTGTTGTTGTTATGTGCTATTGAGTCACCTAAGATGCATAGTGATCCTATGTACAGCAACTCTTAGTTCTTTTCTGTCCGGAGCCAGCTTCGCTAATGCTGATACATCAACCCTCATTGCCCAAGATGTTGTATCAATCCATCTCATCCAGTGTCTTCCTCTCCTGAGGTGTCCTTTCACCCTCTGAGCATGATGTTCTTTTCCAAGGATCGGTCTCTCCTGGCCACATGACCAAAGCATGTGAGATGGAGCTTCAAAATTCTAGCCTCCAAGGAAAACTTGGTTTCACCCTCTCCAAGAAAGACATTTCAGGTAGAGAAGCCAAAACAAAGGGGGAAAACTGCTGATATGAAAGAGTTGAGCAGAAGATTTCAGAGTGACTCGAGAATATAAAGCAAATTATAATGAATTGTGTAGAGAGCTGGAACTGGAGACTAAAAAAGGGAAGAACTCGCTCTGAATTTCTCAAACTGAGAGAACTGAAACACAAATATAAGCCTTAAGTCACAATATTGATGGATCTGGTGGCCTAGTTATAAGAAATCATGCTGTAATCCCAAAGTCACGTGGTTCAAAACCACCAATAGCTCCTCAGGAGAAAGATGTGCAATCTCTTCCTGTATGAATAACTGCCTCTGTAAACCCACAAGAGGATAAGCTATGAGTTTGTTCAATGATACACAAAATCAACACATCACGGGTATATCTTCTTTTGATGGTTCTTGGGAAAAGAACCATCAAAAGAAGATGGTGGTATCATGCTGTTTTGGTTACTACTGCTGAGTAGTAGGTTTTGAGGTCAGGGATTGTTATGCTTCCACCGCATTATTGTTTCTCATAAGTGTTTTGCTTCTTCGAGATCTCTTGTCTCTCCAAATAAACTTATAATTTCCCTTTCAATCTATTTGAAAAATGAATTTGGTATCTGCATTGGGATTGCGTTGAACATGTAGATTGCTTTTGTTGGATAGTCATTTTCACAATATTGTCTTCCTATCCATGAACAGGGCACATTTTTTTTTTCATTTCTTTAGGTCTTTTATTGTGTCTTGCAGAAATGTTCTGTAGTTTTCTTTTGTATCTCTAGTTAGATTAACTCCCAAGTATTTCAATTTGTGCTTGGCTATTGTAAATGGTATTGCTTTCTTGATTTTTTTTCTCTTAATTTTCTTCGTTACTGTAAAGAAATTCTATTGCTTTTTGGATATTGATATTATATCCTGCCACTCTACTAAATTGTCCTATTAGCACTAACAGATTTTTTTTTTTTGAGACTTGGGTATTTTCCATGTAGACCATCATATAATCTGCATATAGTGACAGTTTTATCATCTTTTTGCCTCTTTAGAAGCCTTTTATTGCCTTCTCTTGTCATATTGCCTTAGCAAGCACTTCCAATATAATATTGAAAAGAAGTACTGGCAGCGAAATCCAAATTACTTAGCTATTCCACTACTTAGAATATATCCTGAGAAAATGAGAACTGAGGCACAAATTGAGATTTGTACACCAATGGTCATAGCAGCATTATTCACCAACACAAGAACATAGAAATAGCCAAAATATACAGCTACAAATGAATGGATTGAGAAAGTATGGTATATTCACACAACGAAATACTATGCAGCATGCAGGAGCAATGACTCTATAAATTATTACCTAGCTTGGAAGGGACTGGAGATCATTATGCTGCGTAACTAACTCAGTCCAACAATAATAAATATTGTATAAAATCATTATTGTAGAATGAGTAAGAGGATCCAAGAGGGGTGGGAGAGGGTAGAAGCAGCGGGATGAAGATGTGCAGGGGGAGGGAAGGTTTAATCATGAGGTTGTACAATTTGATAGGTGGGGAGGCTGTACAATTCGGTGAGGAGGTAAGGGAAATTGAAATAATTTGTTTTTTAAAATTGTATATTCAAATTTTGTAAATTAACTTCTTGTTATGTGCCATCAAGTCAGCTGCAACTCATGTGACCCTATGTACAACAGCCCTAAACCCTGCTCTATCCTTTGCGAATCTCACGGTCTCAGACACACCTACTCTGTTTACCCTAGACACTGAATCAATCCACCTCCTAAAGGATTTTCCTCTTCTGCGTGGTTTCTCTACCCTCCCAAACATGACATCCCTCACCAAGGACTGGTCCTTTCAACATGTCCAAAGCATGTCAGATGAATCTTCAGAATTCTTGCCTCCCAGGAGCAGCCTGATTTAACCCTCTCCACTATGAACCTGTTCATTTTCTTAGCAGTCCATAGTAAATTCCATATCCTTCTGCAATACCACAGCTCAAAGGCATCAATTCTCCTTCTAGCCTCCCTAGTCATTGTCCATTTCTCTGATGCATAGCAAGTCATTGCAAAGACTACGTCCTGTGTCAGGCGCACCTTAGTCTCCAGACTGACATTATTGCTCATCAGTACATTGAAGAGGTCTCTGACAGCAGACTTTCCCAATGCAATACATCTTTTAATTTCCTGGTTTCTGGTGCCAAGAGTGTTGATTGTGGAGCCAAGCAAACTAAAGCGTTTAACAATCTCAATCTCCTCACCATCTATCATGATGCTGCCAATTGGCCCAGTGGTGAGAATCTTTGTTTTCTTGATATTGAGTCTCAATCTATATTGAAAACTGCAGTCCTATAACTTCTGCAGCAAGCGCTTCAAGTCCTCCTCAGTTTAAGAAAGCAGAGTTGTGTCATCTGCATAATGCGAAGATTAAAAAAAAAAGACTCATTTACCTTTTGGCGGGAAAAAAAGAAGAATAAGATGGATGGAGTCACTGCACCAAAAAGAATTGACTGACAATGAAAAATATCACAGGAAGCATCATATGAACAAGAGCCAATGGGAGTGTAAGAAGAAAAGAAGTTGAAGCTGTGCTGTAGGTGTTGGCAAAAAATAAAACTCCAAGAATCGATGGGACATGTTTCAGCTAACAGATGTAGCTCTGGATGTGCTCACCAGTCAATGGTAGGAAACTTGGAGGACAGCTATCTGCCTGACTGACTGCCTGATTTCCATATTTGTTTCTATTTCCAAGGAAAGCGATCCAACAGAATGTGGAAGCTATTGAACAGTATCATCAATATCACATGCTAGTAAAATATTGCTGAAGATCATGCAAAAATGGCTAGAATAGTACATAGAGAGGGAACTGCAGAAGTTCAAAGAGGATTTAGAAGTTGTGGCCCAGAAACATAATTGCTGATGTCATATGTATCCTGGTTGAAAGTAGAGAATATGAGAAAAATGTCTATTTATAGTTTGTTGACTATGCAAAGGCATTTGATTGTGTGGATCATAACAAGTTACGGCTAACAGTGAGAATGGAAATCTCAGAACTCTTAATTGTACTCATGCAAAAGCTATACTTACACCAAGAGACTACTGTGGGAACAGAGCAAGGGGCAATTATATTATTTAAAATTAAAAAATGTGTATGTCAAGATTATATCCTCTCTTCATACCTATTCAATCTGTATGCTGAGAAAATTATTTAAGAAGCTATATTCTATGAAGAAGAATGTGATCAAGATCAGAGAAAAACTCATCAATAACCTTTGTTATTGATACAACCTTGTTTGCTGAAAGAGAGAAAGACTTAAAACACTTGTTTCAGAAGATAATTGTTCCTGGTGCAAATATACACTTCACATGAGCATAATTAAGTGTTCTTGTATTCTCATTTTTCAAGGTTAGCCATTGGGTTCTCATTTTTCAAGGCTAACCACAGTTTGTTGTTATCCACACAGTCAAATGACTTTGTATAGTCAATGCATCCCTGTTGTTGTTGTTGTTGTTGTTGTGTGCCATAGAGTCAGAACTGTCCCGCAGCTGACCCACCAATGGATTTTAAAAGGCAGTTATTCTCCCACGGAGCAGCTGGTGGCCTTGAAACTCATGCCTTTGGGATTGCAACATGCAGCTTCTTGTCACTAGGCTATTAAAGCTCCAGAGAGCTGTCTCATTACCAATCTTACTTCTATTAAATGTATTAAAAAAAAACACCACAACCAAGACCCAATTATTTCTTTTTAATTCTTCATAATTATTTTCCCATTTCCTCATTTAGTTTTCAAGACACAATACTGTGGTTCTTCTTGTCTCAACCTATTGATCATTTCATAGTGAGCTTTATTTTAGCATTTACACTTTCATCTCTCAAAAAAATTGATATCAATTTGGAACCAACTCAAAGCTGACGCTTCATGAATTTTTAGAGGTTGTTGTTGAATATCACATGGACTCTCTAAAGAACAAAAGTTATTTCTTAGGAAATTTATAGCCAAAGTGTTCTTTGGATGCAAAGATGGCAAATTTTTCCCTTTCATACTTTGGGCATGTAGGTAGGAAAGGCTATTCCATGGAAAGGGACATGATGCTTTGAGAAGTGGTAGATCAGCAAAGGTGAGGAAAATCGGTTGTCTGGTGACTTCAGCAAAAGGCTCTGGTGTCAGAGATAATGAGGATTACACAGGATAGAACAGGGTTCAAGTCAGCTGTTCATAAGGTCACTATGAGTAGTACTTTACTCCATAGCACCAAACAACAATAACAATCACAAGAGAAAGCAATTTCCCATCTTTCTTCCATGAAGCTGCTGGTGGATTCTCAACTACAAGAGACACTACCATTGAGTTAGTAGCACAACTCCTTATGGGTAAGCCACTAGAGTTTGACTAAATCTGTTAAAGTACTTATCAATTTTCAACTAAATTGTTATGGCCTCTATGATTTTTACCTCACTCCTCCCTCTTGCCTTTTATTATATCCTTCGAATACAAAGAAAGTTTACCACATACAAAGATAATCACAAAAATTTTTACATGGAATTCTACAATCATTCTTCATGGTGTTTATTATATACCATATCTTTAGTTTCATTTCCCACATTTCTTATGTTTCTGACATAATAAATTGATATTCTTTCTAATTCCCAGTATCTGCCAATTTCTTCCACACTTTTTCTCTCTCACACCTGAACTTCATTCTGTCAAAAATAGTTCTTGCTTAATTTTTGAGTAGGTAATTCTTTTTTCCCCAGGAAAACCTGGGGAAAATAGCACATGGTGAGTTTCCAGAAGCTTTTCCAGGACTAAAGTTTCTTTTTCTCTAGAGTTTCGCATGTAACAGGAGGCTCATCTTATATATCTTCATCTCTAGTTTCTGGAAATAAGTACATGTTCCAATCAAGTCTTATTTATAATAATTAAAATATTGTTAATGTATTCAAGTAGATATATTAAGACAAATCTGATACTAAGTTATATAAATATTAAAACAGAGGTATTTTAAAGAGCTTATGCTTTTACAAAGAAAATATAGATTTTAACAAATCTGAAAATGAGTAATAACATTCCGAGAGGAAAGAAACATCTAAACAAGCAAAGCACTTCTGAAAAACAAAAGTGACGTAGAAGGCTCAGAATTTCTTGATCTCAATACCTGTTATACAGCTGTAGTAGCCAAAACAGCATGATACTGGTGCAATGACAGACACATAGAAAAATGCAAGAGAACCTGAACCTATGTACCATAGAACACATTTAAGTTGATTAGCAGATAAAGGACCAGAGGCAGAATGTTCTCACTGGAATCAAAAAGGAGGAAACAGTTGTAAACAGATTCTACTGACTGAAACATGTTATATGAGAAGGAAGTATGAATGAAGGACAGTTGGAGCTTGCTAAGGAAGAAAAGGAATAAATATTGATATACTAAGCATTAACAAAATTAAATGGGCTAGTATGGGGCTGCAGAGGGTCAAGGACTGCAGCCTACAATATGGACTGAGGCTCAATATCAAGAAGAAAAAGATTCTCACCACTGCACCAATTGGCAGCATCAGGATGGATGGTGAAGAGATTGAGATTGTACACAGCTTTAGTTTGCTTGGCTCCACAATCAACACTCTTGGCACCAGGACCAGGAAATTAAAAGGCGCATTGCCATGGGAAAGTCTGCTGTTAGGGACCTCTCCAAAGTACTGAAGAGCAATGGTGTCTCTCTGGAGATGAAGGTGCATTTGATACAGGCCATGGTCTTCACAATCACTTGTTATGCATCAGAGAGTTGAACAATGACCAAAGAGGATAGAAGGAGAATTGATGCCTTTGAGCTGTGGTGCTGGAGAAGAGTATTGAGAATACCATGGACTTCTAGGAAAACAAACAGATTTGTCCTGGAAAGGGTTAAACTGGGTGGCTCCTTGGAGGCAAGGATTCTGAGGCTCCGTCTAACATACTTTGGACATGTTGTGAGGAGAGACCGGTCCTTGGAGAAGGACATCATACTTGGGAGGGTGGAGGGACGGCTCAGGAGGGGAAGGCCCTCTATGAGGTGGATTGATTCAATGACTGGGATAATCATGATGGGAGTGTCAGAGACAGTGAGATTGGCACAGGACAGAGCAGAGTTTAGGGCTGTTGTACATAGGGTCGCTATGAGTTGCAAGCAACTCGACGGCACATAGCAACAACAACAGCAAACAGTATGGCACATCTTTAATCAGATTATCATATGATATACTATGCTGGAGATGAAAAGGTGAGAAGAAAAGAGTTGCTTTTATATTTAAAAAGACTTTTTCTAAGTCCATCTTGAAATACAATGCTGTACATGACAGGATAATATCTGTACACATATAAGAATGGTCTACTAACACTACCATCATTCAAATACATGCACTAACAACCAGAGCCAGAGAGGAGGAAATAGATGACTTCAACCAACTTTTGAAGTCAGAAATCAATCAGTCCTGCAACCAAGACACTTTAATAATAATGACTGACTAGAATGCAAAAGTTGGGAACAGAGAAGGATCAGTAGTCAGAAAGCATCGACTTGGTAACAGAAATGAGACAGAAAGTTAGAATTCTGTATTATCAACGACGTATTTCTTGCAAATACCTTTTATAAGAAACATAAATGGTGACTATACACATGGACTTCACCTGACTGTTTATACAGGACACAGATCAACTACATTTGTGGGGGAAAAAATGCTGAAGAAGCTCAATGTCAGCTGCAAAAACTAGGTCAGGTGCTGACTTCAGAACAGACCATCAAATATTTATATGAAAGTTCAAACTGAAGCGAAAGAAAATTAAATCATATACAAAAACCAAAGTTAATTTGACCTTGAGTCTATCCCACTAGAATTTAAAGACCATCTCAGGACCTGGTTTGAAGCTTTGAGAATTAATGAGCGAAGACTAGAAGAGCTGTGGGAGAATATCAAGAATATAATTCATGATAAATGCAAAAAGTCATTAGAAAGACAGAGGACAAAGAAACGACCAAGATGGTATCAGAAGATACTCTGAATATTGCACTGCAATCCTGAGAAGCCAAAGCTAAGGGAAGATGAGCTGACCAGACGATTTTAAAAGGCAGCTCAGGAAGACAAAGTAAGGTATTATAATGAAATGTACAAGGAGATGGAGTTGGAAAATCAAAAGGGACAAACTCATTCGGCATTTTTAAGCTGAAGGAACTGAAGAAGAAATTCAAGCTTTGAGTTGCAATACTGGAATGATTCAGGAAGTATGTACATTGAGGCACTATACAAAAAGAATTGGCTGACAGAGAAGAATTTCATGAAATAACATAAAATCAAGACCTTATGGTGAAGAAAGAGGAAGTTCAAGTTTCTCTGAAGGAATTGGGGGAAAACAAAACAAAACAAAACAAAAAACAAACCAGGCCCCAGGAATTGATGAAATAACAATTGACATATTTCAGCACATAGGTGCTGCCCTGGATACATTCATCAGGGTATGGTAAGGAATCTAGAGGACAACTGCACGACCAACTGACTGGAGAAGATCTGTATTTATTCACATGCCCCAAAAATGATGATCCAACAGACTGTAGAAATTATCAAACAAAGGGAGCTCTGGTGGCCTAGTGGCAAGACGCTACACTGCAATCCCAGAGGTACGCATTTTCAATCTACCAGATGCTGTGCTGGAGGAGAGGAAATCTCTTCCTGTACCAATCAGATCTGATTTGACAGTACACACACACACAAAAAAAAAAATAAAAAACGAAATTATCAAACAATATCACTATTATCACACACAAGTAAGACCCTGCTGAAGAATACACTGAAACGACTGGAACAGTACATCAGCAGATAACTGCCAGATGTTTGCACTGTGTTTAGAAGAGGCTGCAACATTAGGGACATCATAGCTAATGTTAGGCAGATCTTGGCTGAAAGTAGAGAGTGCCAGAGGAATGTCTATCTGTGTTTCATTGATTATGCAAAGGCATTTGAATGTGTGGATTATAACAAATTGTGGCTAGCCTTAAGGAGAATGAGGATCCCAGAACACTTGATTGTGCTCATGTGACACCTGTACTTGGACCAGTAAACAGTAGTAGGAACTGAGCAGCAAAACACCTCATAGTGCAGGATGAGGAAAGGAGTGCATCAGTGATGCATTCTGTCTCCATATATTTTCAATTTATATGCAGAATAGATTATTCAGAAGGCTGGACTTTATGAGGAGGAATGTGGCATCAGGATTGGAGTAAGATTCATCAACAACCTGCATTATGCAGATGACACAACCTTGTTTGCTAAAATTAAAGAGTACATGAAGCATTTGCTCCAGAATGCCAAGGAATATAGTCTTCTAAATGTAACAAAGCTCAACATCAAGAAAACAAAGATTTTCAGCATGCTGCCAATTGCTAGCTTCGTGGTGGATGGAGAAGGGATTGAGATTGATAACAACTTCAGCTTGCTTGGTTCCACAATCAACATTCTAGGAACCAGCAGTCAAGAAAGAAAAAAAATTATTAGCACTAGAAAATCTACTGTCAGGGACCTCTTTAGAGTACAGAAGAACAACAATGTCTGTCTGGAGACTAAGGTGCGGCTGATTCAACCCATGATCTTTGCAATTACTCACTATGCATCAGAGATCTGGACAATAACTAAGGATGATAGAAGGATTGATGCCTTTGAGTTGTGGTGCTGGAAAAGAGTGTTGAACATACAGTGGACAGCCAAGAGAACAGACCTTTCCTACGGAGGGTAAAACCAAGCTGCTCCCTGGAGGTGAAGATTTTGAAACTCCATCTCATAAATTTTGGGCACATAGCCCAAATTGGATTGGTACATCATGCTTGAATAGGTGGAGGACAGCACAGGAGAGGAAGACCCAAGATGAGCTGGACTAACTCAGTGACTAGAGAAATGAGATTAAGCCTGTTGGAGATGATGAGTTTGGCTCAGGGATTTAATCTTTAGAAGGTCCTGCACATCAATTTTATCCTTTTCTGGTTGTGCTTATAAGACCTCGCCTCTTTTACATAGGGTCACTGAGTTACAGGTGACTTGATGATGCTTAGCAACAACAAAAATCTACCATCAATTAATATTTGACAAGGAATCTAAATCTATCAAATTGGGGAAATGACAAATACTGTATAAGACGATTATTGTAAAAATAAAAGAAAACTAGTAAAACATGTACAAGAGCAGAAAGGTGGTGATGGGTGGGGCAATATCTCAGTGTTGCACAATGATGGGTGGAGGGTGAGGGTGAAGGAAATGGAAAAGATCCAGTGGGACCTGATAAAAGGGGTAATAGTAGACATAGTTCAATGTGGATTTACTTTAAAAAAGACAACGCAAATGAAAGAAACACAAAGTGTGAAACATAATGTATATTAATTTTGTGTGCAAACCAACATAAAATAAAATTTTAAAATTAAAAAGAAACATCAGGAAAAAGATTTTTCAAATTACATGTTTCTGCGTTGGAAATTCCCACTTGGGCATTTCAAATATTATTTAAAGATATTATTTACTGAAATACATATTTCCCGATACATGCTCTAAAGAAACTAAATTCTGACAACAATGCTTTGTAGAAAAATAGAGGTTTTGTTGTTATAAAGGATCAGATATTTGCTCTGTATGTGTTCACTGGAGCTTTGCAGTCTGAGAAGTGAGTGTCAAGAGTCACCATATTATCTATCATATTTCATCACCACAAGAACTCCACATTTCTAAGTACTTCTTCATGTTCAAAGCTAAAGGTCCCAAAGGATTCATTTTGAAGGCTTTGAGATTACTATTGACTCCACGGGGACAGTCTAGACAAGTCTTTCATTTTTTTTAGTGACTAGGGGTCAGCAAAGAAATTCCAGGGTTAATGCCATTAAAATATTTTTATCTGAGAATATAAGACAGATACAACCTACATAAATATACTTGAAACTGGTATTTTATGGGTTTGTTCCAGTTATTGTCAAGTAGGCAAGAATTTATAATATTTCCTGTTGACTTTTATAAAGAAAATGTTTGCCCTACTTATGATACATTTCCTATTCCACCCTAAGTTTTGTAAGATTCTTCATACATGATGTCCAAATTTTATCTAGTATGTGCATTTGGTTGCTTTACACTGTGTGCTGAGGAAAGTAATGTTGAAAGTGTCAAGGATCAAGGCCAGGCAAAGCCTGAATTTTTTAAAATACTTTTTCTCCTTAGTTTTATATAGTAATGTTTCCATGGAAACTGGTAAAAGAGCTAAATGACTTGTTGATTCTATATATGCCTGATCTTTTGTCTTGCTACTCTGAATCTTAAGTGAGTAGTTATAATTATGCATTTTCATACTCCTGTAACTGAAGAATATAACCGTATAGATTCTAAACTTAAAAGTGTAGAGGTGTTTTTATTGTTTTAAAATTAGTTTTAACACGACAATTTATTAGTTTTAAAATGAATTTTATCATAACAAAGGGGTTCCCCCTCCCCAATAACCTGAATCTATGGTTTGATTATGATCACAAAATTATAAAAATTAACAGAATGCACAAAAATGGAGCTAAGGGAATATATGCCAATAAAATATGCCAGTTGCTGGGGTTATGCAATTGTATTCCTACACTAAAAGCTATATATGCTGAGTGGGTGGATCAGAGAGAAGTAATAACTCCCACTGTCTCATCTTCACCATAATAATAAAGAAAACATGATTGATGTTTCAGGTTGGATGGCTGTCATTAGCAAAGTCATGAAAAAAATGGTATTTTTAATTATTTGTATCACAAACTGCTAAAAAGCAGCAGTAGAATATTAGAAAGATGAATGGATATAAAACAATAGATTATTTACTTTCTTAATGGAAAGCATAAATGAATAATGCTAGGTTAAAGAATTTGAGAGTCTATATTAAGGATTCTGCGTCCAGTCATCAAAATTAAGAGGTAGATTCATCATGAGACCTGAATGAAGAAATTGTGATGAGAATGTTTTATTATAAAGTAGAATATTTTCTCTATTTTTCATGCATGCTTCCCCATAGGATCTCAGTATGGATGTGATTTACCAGTTTGGAGAGTTATGTCTCCAGAGGAAGAAAACTAACCATGCTAAGAAGGGCCATCCCAGGAGAGGAAATACTATAAAGAGATGAAAACCCCAGAGAGCCAATATATTCAGCAGGGCAGAAAGACATAGGAAATCAAATACAGAAAGAATAGATAAATCTAACATACAAATGATAGAAGTATCTGCATGAGATCCAAATAATAAAACTAGGTTTATATAATCTATTCATATTGTTTGAATATAAAATATATTGTTTTGAGTATAAGACAAAATATTTTAGCATAAAAGTAATGCATTATTCATATGTATGTGAAAACTATGGAGGTCAGAAGGGAGAAGTTAGAAATAAATTTGGGAATAGAGTAAATAAACATACAACCATGGTCATTGACTCAGTTATGACTCAAAATTAGCCTATCAGACAAGTAAAAACTGATCAATAGAGTTTCTAATGCTATAAATCTTCACCAATGTATAGTATCACATTTCTCAAACTAGTTGATGGATCAGAATCACTAGCACTGCTAGCAGTCTAAATGTTCTTTTGGTCTAGTGGTAAAAAGTGCACTTCAATCCCAAAGGCAAATGGTTCAAATCCACCAGATGCTCTATGAGAGGAGGATGGGCAGTCTCATTCTGTGTGATTTTCTGAATAAATCAGTAACAAAATAAGCAAAACACTTCTGAGAAACAAAAATGAGATTGGAAGCACAGCAATCGCTGAACTCAAAACCTACTACACAGAAGTAGTAAGCAAAGCAACGTGGTACTGGTACAATGACAGGCACATAGACCAATGGAACAGAATTGAGAACCCAGAAATACATCCAGCTATCTATGGTCAACTGATATTCGATAAAGAAATCAAAACTATCAAATTGGGGAAATGATAACTTCTTCAACAAATAGTGCTGGCAAACCGAACTTTCATCTGCAGAAACCTGAAACAGGATTCACATCTCACATCATACACAAAAATCAACTCAAGTTGTATCAGAGACCTGGAGGTAAAGCTCAAAACCATAACAATCATAAGAAACCAACTGGGATCAAGTTTAGAAGCGCTAGTCCAAGGTATAAAGAGACTGTCAAATACAACCAGAAATGAATAATCTGAAGAGGATAAAACTGATATGTGGACCTTCTAAAGATTAAATCCATGTGTGCATCAAAACCTTTTTCCAACCGGGTGAAAAGAAAACCTACAGGCTGGGATCAAATATTTGGTAATACAATCTCAGTCAAGAGTCTTATAAAAAAGTTTACAGAATACTCCTAGGACTCTGCAAGAAAAAGACTGATAACCCAATTACAAAACGGCCAAAAGACATGGAAAGAATTTTCACAGAGGAAGATAATTGAATGGCAAACCGACACATGAAGAAATGCTCCAAATCACTGGCAATAAGAGAGATGCAAATCAAAACCACAATGAGGTACCATCTCACTCCAGTAACAGTGGCACAGCTTAACAGGGCAGCAATAATAAATTTTGGAGAAGATGTGCTGAGATAGGAACTCTTTTACATTGTTGGTGGGATTGTACAAATGGTACAACCACTCTGGAAGTCAGTTTGGCACTTCCACAAAAATCTGAACATAGAAATTCCATATAACCCAGTTATTCTGCTACTTGGAACAACCACTCTGGAAGTCAGTTTGGCACTTCCACAAAAATCTGAACATAGAAATTCCATATAACCCAGTTATTCCGCTACTTGGAATATACCCTGAGGAAATGAAGACTGCAGCACAAATGGGGATTTGTATACCAATGTTCAAGCAGTATTATTCACTATTGCAAGAACATGGAAACACAGCCCAAATGCCCAACCACAAATAAATGAATTGAGAGATTTGATACATTCATACAATGGAATACTATGCAGCACACAGGAGCAATGACTTTGTAAATCATTATCTAACTTGGGGGGGACTGGAGAGTATTATGCTGAATGAACTAACTCAGTTCCACAAGGATAAATGTTGTATAAAACCATTATTGTAGAATAAGTGTAAGGATCCAAAAGGATGTGAGAGGCTGGAAGCAGAGGGATGAGAATGTGCAGGGGGAGAGGAGGATTAAACATGGGGTTGTATAATTTGATGGGTTGGGCATGAAGGAAATTGAAAGAATTTCTTCTCAAAAACAAT
>NW_006399894.1:5470635-5472669 GCF_000299155.1 Elephantulus edwardii
GACTCGATGGCACATAACAACAACAACAACAGCTAAGTGAGTTTATTTCTTGGAATGTAACTTCATACTTGGAAATACGGAGGATCAGTGAAGGAGAAAAAGACCCTCAAAGAGATGGAATCACATGGTGACATCAGCAATCAGCTCTAGTGTGTCACAGATGGTGAGGATGGCATAGGATACAGCAGGGTTCAGGTCTGTTGTTTGTAGGGTCCCATTATGAGTCTTACTCAATTCTATAAACATTAACAATTTCTTTGGTTCTTTGTACTATTTCTAATTGACTACTGAACCTGAGTATTCAGCTTGAGTTGATGACCTTAGACATGACACTTGGTGTTTGTTGTGAGCAGGATTAAAACATCACATTTGGTATAGTTAGCAGGGTATGGTGAGTGTATAATCCTGAGCTAGGCAGCACTGAGATATGATCATTGTTATACATTGGCATTAAATTATGGTTGTGTTAGAGCATGTTGCCATGATCACTCCCTCCATGTGTAGAGCCCTGGAAGGAATGGAGGCTCTGATACTAGGCCAGATATCTTGGTTATTGATTAAGGAGATAAAGAAAAGCATGATGAGATGTTAGAGGACTTTTTATGCTTCTCCATGAACTAAAGGCTCTGCTACAGTTTTTGGAAGGCAAAGAGGGTATGCACAGATTCCTCTTGCTTCAAGGTTGCTGACATTCACCTTTGCTGGTGCAGACCAAGTAGAAGGACTGGCTAAGCAAGGAGAAACAAATGAACAAACAAATAAACAAATAAAAATGGTCATTGTAAGGTATCTCATTTGCAAATATGGATTGATTTACTGGCTGCAGGAGTTGGCCAGAAGCCAAAAGAAGTTTTGTTCGTGCTCTAGAAGAGATTCGAAAAGAAATGTCTTTGATTCAGACTGAGACTGTGTACCACAGAATCTGTAATATTAGACCATCCTCACTTCACCCTCTAAGGAGATTGCCAGCCAGATAAAGCAATATAACCTGCTGGGTGGGCATACTGAAATAGAAAACACTCCAGATGGAAGAAGTTGGCATAATTCAAGCTATTCATAGCCCATGTAACTCCTGTGCAGTCTATCAAGAAACCAGATGGAACTTGGGGAATTCTGTTGACTACCATGGTTTCATGCTGCAGTGCCCTATGTAGTAGATTTAATGATCAATTGACTGTGTGAGGGACAACAATGAAATTTTGTCAACCTACAAAATGACACAGGCTAATAGCCCAAAATGTAACAATTTGGTCCTGTCTTCTAATGTGACACTAGTTTATTAAATTGATGATATAATGCTAACCTTTTATTCTCTTCCAAATTTGGAAGCCTATGCTTCCAATTTGAAATATGACTATAGGTAGCTAAACCAAGAAGGTCCAAGCATCTGGTTTATCTGTCAGTTTCTTGTGGGTTATCTTGTCAAGTAAGGCTGAACTTATTCCAGAAGCTGTGATAGATAATTATCAAGCTTACCCTAGCCTCAGTTACAGGATTTTATAAGTCTGCTGGGATATTAGAGAGACATCATAATCAGCTAGCTCATAGAAAGGATTGTATAATAAATGACATTTGCAAGTCTCCAATAACTCCCTGGCTTCAGGACTGATGAGAAACTGAAGGCCACTAGCTCATCTCTCACCTTGAAGAAGCAGATAAGACATTCGGACTTTGCTAAGAAGGTGGCAAATGAACAACCAAGAAGGACATGAAAAACCTCTTTAGAGCAGGTCTTAATGAGTATCAATCAATCTTGCAGTTAAGGAGAAAGTAGATGAGCTGATCTATCCCAAGATAGTAGAGAGGTACAGCATATTTCTACCCACCAATATGTCTGCAGCCTTTAAAAGATACCAATGAACATGGCCAGATATTTTAGACAAATCTAAGGATACTAGCTTCTCCCTTCAGGGTATGGGGATGTGGAGTTTATCTTTGAATATAATTTTCCTAGATGTTGTTTCATTGATTATGCAGAGGCATTTGACTGTGTGGATCATAATGAACTGTGACTAACTCTGAGAAGAACGGGAA
>NW_006399894.1:5473984-5483844 GCF_000299155.1 Elephantulus edwardii
TGAAATGAAAAATAAACAAACTAAATTTAAAAAAATGAATGGATAGAAAAACTATGGTATATTTACACAATGGAATACTACAGAGCACTGAAAAGTAAGGAATTCATAAAATGTTACACAACATGGATGACCTTGGAGGACATTATGCTGAGTAAAATATCTCAGTCACAAGACTGACATGGGGGTTGGGGGGAAAACGAGAGAAAGGAGACAAATAATGAACACTGCATTGGAACAGATGAAGAAAAGAATTGTTTAAAAGGAATATATGATTAGACATTAATCTGTATGACAGCAGTCCAGAATAAGAGGTGTATAGCAAAATTGACTGGGGGCGGGGTGGAGAGGGGAGGGAAGAAATTATGCAAAAAGGAATGAATTTTTTTAAGTGAATTGGGGGAAGGGGAGGGAGGAAAAAATATGCAACAATGAATAAATAAAAATCAAACTTTCCTGTAAAACAAAAAATAATGAGACAGATAGCCAGTAATGAGCTAGAACAGAGAGCATGAAAAACAGAGCATCAGCAGTTCTGGACTGAAGACATCTACTCCAGCTTCCCTGTAACTTTATTGAAAATTATCGGGAAGTTAATCACAAAGAGAATTCAATGCAAAGGAAGCCAAGCTCTTTCTATTGAAAAACCTTCATCCTTTCTCAGGAGGGAGGGGTCAGCAAATATAATGCAAGAATCCTTTAAACCCTTAAGGATTGCCTTGGTGCCTCAGGATGAATTCTAGCTTGAACCACTCCTCCCCTACATCTTGAGATAGCATTCAGTTTATTACATGTATTTAGTATTGGCTTCCCATACTGCTCTTTGGAGGCAAGGATTCTGAAGCTTCGTCTGACATACTCTGGACATGTTGCTAGGAGACATCAGTCCTTGGAGAGGGATGTCATGCTTGGGAGGGTGGAGGGACAACACAGGAGAGGAAGACCCTGGAGAGATGGATTGATTCAGTGACTGGGGTAGTGGGGGTAGGTGTGTCAGATATAGTTAGATTGGCGCAGGATAGGGCAGAGTTTAGGCCTGTTGTACACAGGGTCGCTATCACAGGCTACAACAACATCAAGATGTTGTTTGACTTTGCCATGTAGATGATTGTAAATACATGAACAGGACATGTTAAGCCTATCCACAAAGGTATATATTCTATCAACCAATCCATAACAAGATTGGTTAGTCTCACCAATTCACAAAGGGATTGGTTAGTGTTGCAAATAAATTGTGCAATTCATATGCCATATACCTTAGGCCTTCCCACCATTGAAGAAGAAGAAAAAAGAAAATGCAGTATGTCATTCAGGCCCCAAAATTCTTGCTCCAGTTATACCTACATCTGATGTAAGATGGTACCTTGGGAGTGCTATACAGTTAGAATCGAAGCCAAAGGCTTTGTCCATGTTTGTTGGAGAATTGGGGCAGAGGGAGCATAATATGCAGGACTGAGAACTTTGTAACACAGGCCTAAAGCCATGAGGCTTGATGCTGGGGTGTTTATGAGTACATTTCAGAAGCAGTTTTAACTGTGTTCTGCTACTTGGCTGGATCTTAAACTTTTGATTTCCCCAATATGGCTCTGTGTGGAGCAATTGCATCAAATTTTGGGCCCAATAAAGCAATAAGATTGATGCTGAGATGAGTAGAAAGAGGTATGGGGTGTGGGGGAGATATCTGACCTCATGACAATTGATTTTGTTATTGGTGCTGTTGATGAGGAAACTTCCACTTTGTGAAATCAATAAATTCCACACATGGCCCTTTCTCTTTTTTATTGTGTTTGTAAATGCCCCTACATAGATCTTTCCGTATGGAATGGGAGAAGCTGGCTATCTGGATAATGTATCAAATGAAATGTTCCTGCCCCATTATGTGTAGAGTAGGGAGGCATGATCCAAATTGGGTAACCACCTGGCTGCCAAAATAATTATGTATGTATATTACTAAGGCATACATCATGCTGGGTAGAGTGGAGGGACAGCGCAGGAGGGGAAGACCCTCTATGAGGTGGATTGATTCAGTTACTGGGGTACTCGGGATGGGAGGCAATGAGATTGGCACAAGATAGAGCACAGTTTAGGGCTGTTGTACATAGGGCTGCTATGAGTCGCAAACGACTCGACGGCACATAACAACAACAATAACATTACTAAGGCAACTAAGGTCTACAATTGGATGACATGAAGGCAGTATACTGGAAGCACTCCTGGTGATTAATTCCTCAGTCATCTGTGGGTTTGTAGAAGGAACAGGTGCTTTTCATCACCTGAAGATTTGAGTGAGGGTTGTGTCAATGTCGTATCCTTTCTGATAACCATTTAATCTGTATGTTGAGAAAATTGTTCAAGAATCTGCACTATATGAAGACAAATGTAACATCAGGATTAGAGGAAGACTCATCAATAACTTTCACTATGTGGATGGCACATTGCTTGCTGAAAGTGATAACTTGAAGCATTTGCTTCAGAAGATCAAAGAATAGAGCCTTCAGTATGGATTGTCTCTCAACATCAAGAAAATAAAATTCTTCACCACTGGACCAATAGGCAACATCATGATAGATGGATGGAGAAAAGATTGAAACTGTCAACGACTTCATCTTACTTGGATCCACAATCAATATATTTGGTATCAGCTGTCAGGAGATCAGAAGATGTAGTGCATTTGGAATGTGTGTAGTGAGGGATCTACTCAAATTATTGGTAGTGATGATGTTATTTTGAAGACTAAGGAGTGCCTAATACATGCCATCTTTTCAGTCACTTGTTATGCAACTGACAATTGGACAATAAATAAGGCTGATAGAAGTGATTCCTTTAAACTATGGTATTGGAGAAAAGTGCTGAATAGCTCATGGACTGCCAATTGAACAAGCAGATATAGCTCAGAAAAGGTATACACACAGTGCTACTCAGAGGCAAAGATTATGAAACTGCATCTCACATACTTTAGACATGTTTCTAAGAAAGTTTATTCCTTAAAGAAGCATCATGCTTGGAAAGGTGAAGGGACTATGAAGGAGATGAAGACCCTCACCAAGTGGACTGACACAGTAGCTACAAAAAGTGGGCTTGAGAGTGTTGGAGATTGTGAGGATGGCCAAGGATAGGAAAGAGTTCAGATCTATTGTTCATAGGGTTGGTATGGAATTGTATTCAACTTGATGGCACCTAACAAAAACAACCTGCAAATGGGTCTGGGAGATTTACTTGGGGAAAGAGTATTGTTGACCTTGTCCTAGCTGCCACAAAATTGGAATACTGTATATCACTGAAGGCATTGAAGAAAACAGGCAACATTGTGGTTTTATATTTTTTCCAGGTGACAATGCCACCAAACACCAAAATTGGAAATCACTGCCTTAGCTGAGCATACTGCAAGAGTGCTAAGTCAAACAACCAAAGCTTTAACTATGCTAAAGGATGAAACCATCCAAATGAAGAAAGTTGTGTTTCAGTATAGGATGGCCTTAGACATGGTAACTGCTGACCAAGGTGGAACATATGCTATATTCATACTGACTGTTACTTGTTTATACCTAATGAGCAAGATAATGTAATCTAAGCTTTGTGTGAAGCTGATGGAGAAGTGAAACATATCCAAGCTATGTTCATTTTCCTTACAGGAATTGTTGTCCCACCCTAGGCATGAATGGCAGTAGACTCTGACTAGCATAACCACAATAGCCATGGATCTGGTGTTTGAGTGTTGTTAATTGTATTATTTCTGTGTGTTGTGGACTCAAAATGTTACTTTATCAGCCTGAGTTTCCGTAAAGTTTTTCACTGTCAGAGGTTGACTATGGGATACTGTAATGTGCTGGATACACAACTGGCAGATTTGAGTACCATAATATGCCCAAATATGATATAAGATAAGCCGTTTTTAGATAAAAATCACTAACATAGTTGAGCAAGTACTGTGCTGTTTTGTTGATTCAGTATTATGTAAAGATAAGTGTAATTGCACAGGTGAATAGTGTGATAAAGTTTAGCGAAATGATACCTTTCTTCTCAGCACTATAAAAACTTGGTGTGAAAGTGCCTTTGTGGCTTGTGCTCAGGACTTGGGGGCTTGCAGGGCTCACAGTTTGTCCTATCCTTACAGTCTGTGGGCTGCAATAATGTGATGCCTAAGTGTTTGCTACAGAAGGCCAAGAACTATAGTATTCAATATAGTTTGAGGCTCAACATCAAGAAGACAAAGAGTCTCACAAGTGAGCCAACTGGCAGCACCATGATAGAGATGGAGATGAGATGGAAATTGTCAACAATTGCAGCTTACTTCAATCCACAATCAACACTCTTGGCAGTAAAGAAATCAAGACTAATTGCACTGGGGAAAGGTCATAGACCTTTCTAAAGTGCTAAAGAGCAATGATGACAGTCTGGAGAGTAAGGTTTGCCTAATTCAGATCACAGTCTTCACAATTACTTGCTATGAATCAGAGAGCTGAATGGATGACAGAAGAGCTGATGTGGTGACTTGTGATGTTTAAAAGAACATATCGTGGACTGGAAAATAGCAAGTAAATCTGTCCTATAAGAGGTGAAATTAGGCTGCTCCTTGAAGGCAAGGATTTTGAAACTCCATCTCACATACTTTGGACATTTTGCCAGGAGGAACTCATCTCTGTAGAAAGACATCATGGTTGGAGGAACATAATAGAAGAAGAAGACCATGGATGATATTGATTGACACAGTAACTGGAGTAATGAGATTAAGTGTATTGGAGACCATGAGACTGGCTCAGTACAGAGCAGAGTATAGAGGTATTGCATATAGGGTTGCTATGAATCACAGGAAACTTGATTGCACATAACAGTAAACACGATTTCCTTGACTTTCCATTAGTTTTCTTGTCTGGCACTGAACCTGAGAGCATCCAGCTTGAGTTTATGATCTGAGATGCGATATTTGATATAGAGACTCCAATTGTCACTATTAATATGATTCAATAGAACCTAATAACAACAACAATACAGTAAATGCCTTTGCCATCAATAAAATGCAAGTAATCACTCTGGCACTGTCTAATTCAGCCAAGATCCATATGATATCAGTAATTATGTAATCATTTTCTATGTCTTCTTCTGAATCCAGCTCAAATTTCTTGTATTTCCATATATTTGGTTTGTTGAAGGTCCCTCAAGGTTCTTGTTTGTATGTAGAACTAAAAATGGACCCAGAGATAGGCTAAAAGGCATTAGTTTATTGGGACAGTAAACTTATTGGCCAAGGGAAGCATTGCAAGGTCCTGGGGTGGCTTCCCTAGAACTTTTTCAATTAAGGATAGGAGGGAAGTAACCCATTATTTATATCCTCATAGAAACAATCACATGGTTGGAGAAAAACTATGTTGTGGTTCCTAACTATATGGTTAGGTTAAGGGATGCATAGTTTAAGGCAAAATCATTGTTAGCTTTATTTAGTTTTGTAAATTTGGGTAGAAACAGAGAAAAGATAATCTTCACTAAGACAAAGAATTAGTAAAACAAATCAAGAAGTTCTCTGAAGAGGTTGCTCTTGCTCTTGTGTAGATTCTGTTCTGACTAGCACAGGAATATCTAGCCTTGAAGTATACAGGCTGATTTATCTTCTTTGCTGCTGATGAGATTCCCAATTTCCAATTCTGAACCCACTCCATTTAACTTAGTGAGTTGGGGAGATTATCCAGTTCCCTTGTGAGTAGACTAACATGCTCTATTTGTATGAGACTGTCCATCCATGTGGAAAAGGCTAGAAAAGCCATTTTGAATGGAAAACACTTTACACCAAAAAGGGAACCTTCTTGTCAGTAACTTTGTTTTCTATACAGCTGAACAAAGTCACTAGAGGTAATTATTTTAATCTGTTTCCTGAGGAGTATACATATAATTGCTCACATACTTAAAACCAAGTGAAAAAAAGAAATGTAAAAGTCCTAAAGTATAGTACATAGAAATGAACTTAGTTCATTTAGTATAAAGATCCTGACTTCAATCACATTCAGTGTGCTTCATCATGGGAGGATTTTGTTTAACCTCTCAAACGATCAAATTTTCACTCTTCAGACAGGGAGAATTAAGAGAATTTTTTTCTGATTGCTCAGATTGGAAAATAACTCTGACGTTTGTAAAAGAATGTTTCTATTTTTATATTTTTTTCTCCTTGTGAATTTATTGCTATAAATGGATACTTACTTAAAAATTTGTTTTCTGTTCTTTTTACAGGGTTTCAGGACATGTTAGAGATGTCTTAGAAAAGAAAGTGTGCTTCTTGGAGAGAAGGACAGTGAAGTTCACCTACTAGGGATATGTTGTTAAGAAAAGGACACTCCTTAGAAAAAGGCATTCTTGGAAAGTTGAAAGTCACCTTAAAAGAAGAAGATTCTCCACAAGATTTATTAACATAGTCACTGTATGCAGTATGCATTATTGAACCCATCTTTCTCAGTCTCCCCCCAACACCGATGTCAGTCCTGTTTTACAACAGTGGCATCATGCAGTATTTGTCCTTTTTTGACTGGGATACTTCGCTCAGCATAATGTCCTCCAGGGTCACCCATTTTTAATAGTATTGCATGAGTTCCTTGTTTTTCGATGCAGCGTAGTGTTCCATTGTGTGAATATGACACAGCTTCTCTATCCATTCGTTTGTTGATGGGCACTTGGGTTCTTTCCAGCTCCTTGCTGTTGTGAACAAGGCCACAATGGGCATGGGTGTGCATATATCTGCTTGGGTGTCTTGAGTGATGGGCTCTTTGAGATATATTCTCAGTGGTGGAACTGCTGGGTCAAATGGTATATCTATTTGCAACTCTTTGAGGAAATGCCATGCCGCCTTCCACGGTGATTGCACCATTTTACACTTCCACCAATAGTGAATAGGGGTTCCAGTTTCTCCACAGCCTCGCCAGCATTTGTTGCTTGCTGTTCTGTTAAATTTTGCTATTCTGTCTGGGGTGAGATGATATCTCATAGTTGTTTTGGTTATTATTCTTTTTATTGGCTTCGGTTCTGTTGTGAAATCACCCATTTCATTTCTCATTTATGTTTTTATCTTATCCTTATATTTAAACTTTGTTAAACTTGCCAAACCCCCCCCCAAAAAAAAAAACATAGTCACTGTAACAATATACTCAAGTTTACAAGAGATTATGAGGATGGCACAGGATAGAGCAGGATTCACATCCTTTGTTCTTATAGGGTTTCTATGAGTTGTTAGCTTGATGACATAGAACAACTTCAACGAATGGATTCAACTGAAAGTATGTAACTGAAGTTCTCATACTTTTAAATTGTGTGCTGATTTTATTATGGGTTAAAGCTCAGCATCAACAAAATTTAGATTCTCACCAGTGGGCCAACTGGCAGCATAATGATAGATGGTGAAGAGATTGATATTGTTAACAGCTAAATTAATTTCCTTAGCTTGACACTCAACAGTCTTGGTTCCTACAGCCAGCAAATCAAAAGACAAATCACATTGGGAAAGTCTGCTGTCTGGGACCTCTGCAGTGTACTGAAGAACAATGATGTCAGTCTAGAAAATAAGGTTTGCCCTAGCCAGGCTATAGTCTTAACAAGTACTGGCTATGTGTCAGAAAGCTGGACAATGACCAGGGATGATAGAAAGAGAATTTATGCTTTTGATCCATGGTGCTAGAGAAGAGTATTGAATATAGCATGGACTGCCAGAAGAACAAACAGGTTCATCCTGAAGAAAGTGAAACCAGGCTGCTCCTTGAAAGAAAAGATTCTGAGGATTCATATAACATACTTTGGGCATGTTGCAAGGAGGCACCAATCCTTGGAGTTAGACATCACGCTTGGAAGGGTGGAAGGACAGCACAAGAGAGGAAGACTCTTGAGATGGATTGATTCAGTGACTTGGATATTTAGAGTAGGTGTTTCAGAGACAGTAAATTTGGCACAGGATAGAGCAGATTTCAGGGCTAGTGTACATAGGTTCAATATAACAATTCAACAGCACATAACAATGGCAACAACTAATTCTGTTAATTATACTAAATTCATTAATAAAGAGAGATATAGTTAATGTTATTTGTGGTGATGGGTGCCTTTAATTAAAATAGGAACATTATGAACTACAGATCTAAACCATGCCCTATTCTGCACTATACCTATTATCCCTAATGTGCTGAAACTCACTGTAATAGTCATTGTGTCAATTTCTCTTCTTAAAGGTCTTTCTTTCTTTCTCTAACCCTGTACCTTTCCTCATATGTCTTTCTCCAAGGACTGATACACTTGAAAACCTGCTCAAAGTATGTGAGAGAGTTTCACCGTCCTTGGCTTTAAGAAACATCTAGAATGTACTTCTTACAAGACAGAATTGCTTGTCCTTTTGTTAGTCCATGGTATGTCTGATAATATTTTATAACACCACCAAAGACATCAATTATTCTTCTACCATCCTTATTAATTTCTTAACTTTCAGATGCATAGTAAGTGCCTGGAAACATCATGACGTATATCAAGAATTTCTTGGTTTGGCATACAGACCAGAAGCAACACAGATGGACGTGGAGCGATGCATACAGACAAGGACTGATGTGGACTGGGAACAATCTGCTGGGGGTGACCCATGGGGAAGGACACTCAAGAGCAACCTGCTGGAATGACTTTACAGAACAACCCTCCAGGAACAACCCACTGGGAGCAACCTGCCAGGAGCAGCAAGATAGCTGGAATTTGAGTGAGGTACTTTGTAGGGCTCATTGCTGTTGGGCTGGTCCATGTGGGACCCCTTAAGCTCAAGAAGAAAGGACTGAGACAGTGAATGCATGAGTGAGGTGGCAGATCCAGCTCTGGGAAAAAAAGAGAGAAAAAGGCTTCCTGGTTTTCCATTGAGGTCTGTACGCATGCCAGCCCTGAGTGCATGCCTGTCCTGCATTTGTCTATGTGCATGTCTGCCCTAAGTGTGTCTCAACACGCACCCATCCTGCCTGGTCTCCATGTTCCACCTTGTATTTCCTCATATCCAGTGAAGTAACTGCTTTTAGCCCAGAATGTGTTGGACTGGCTTAGCTGCAACAGTTGTTTGACAGAAGAGGCTACTACCCAGGCCTCTTCTCCTTTAACTGAAGCAAATCTTCCCTTGGGCCAGAATTTCAGAGAGAAACATAGGCAGGGTAGTTGCCCCAACCTCTTCTGGAACAGTGACTTAAGAAGCTGTTATCACCTAAGGCATAAAAAACTACCACAGAAATGTCATGTAAGAAGCAGGCAATCTCACACCTTACACAAGCACAAAGCAAGATGGCACCCCCCAAAAGTGACACAGTATCAATGTATTTCCTGAAGCCAGAAAGTCTGATGGAACATTCTGACACAGAATTTAAAAGAACAATGATTGAAAATTTTCAATGGATGAAAGACAAGCTTAAATAACTACAGGACACTATAAGTAAAAACAAGAAGGAGCTTAAAAAATATCCAAAACAATAAGGATAAAACAAAAGAGGCATTAGAGACTTTGGAAAAAACAAGAAAATACAATCCAAAATATGAGGTCCAATATTTCAGATGCTGTCAAAATGATGGTGGGACACATAAAGAGTTGAAGCAATGGAACATAGAACCAGTGAAATAAAAGATGGTATTGTCACCACTTCTCTACTAGAACAAAAATCATATTCAAAAAAGGAAGGAAAAAGAAGAAAACCTAAGAATAATATGGTACACTATCAAGAGAAATAACATGCACATAAGCAGAATCCCAGAACAGGAAAAAGCAAATAAACGCACTGAGAAAGTTGTGGAAGAATTACAAGAAGAAAACTTTCCAGAAATAATGAAGAATAAGAGAATATATATTTAAGAAGCTGAGAGGACACCATATAGAATAGACC
>NW_006399894.1:5485144-5485946 GCF_000299155.1 Elephantulus edwardii
AAATGATCTAAAAAAGTTTTTTGAAACAAATGACAATGCAAACCCCACTTACTAAAACCTCTGAGAAACACCCAAAGCAGTAATAAGAGTTCAATTTATAGTAAGAAGCAAACATATCAAAAGGCAGGAAAAAAATGACCATTGACTCTGTAGCCAAACATCTCCAACAAATGGAAAAAGAACAGCAAGAAAACCCAACACCCTCTAAAAAACCCTGTAATTATAAAAATCAGAGCAGAAATAAATGAAATAGAAAACAGAAAAACAATTGAAACTATCAACAAAACAAGGAGTTGGATCTTTGAAAAGGTCAATAAAATCTACAAACCACTAGCAAAACTAACAAAAGAAAAGTAAAAGATACAAATAATCTGAATAAGGGATGAAATGAGCAATGCCACAACAGAACCAACTAAAATAAAAAGGCTAACATTGCAATATTATGAAAAATTATATTCAAACAAATATGAAAACCTAGAGGAAATGGACAAATACTTAGAAATTCACAACTACCTAAAGTGACACCAACTGAAATTGACCACCTGAACACACCCATTAAAAAAGAAGAAATTGAAAAGATAATACAACAACTTCCAGCCAAAAAAAAGGTCCAGGACCAGATGGCTTTACAAGTGAATTTTATCAAACATTCACAGAAAAACTGTCACCAATCCTACATAAACTATTTCACAATACAGAAAAAGATGGAATTCTCTCAGACTAATTCTATATAGCAAATATATCCTTGATACCAAAACCAGGTAAAGATCCCACCAAAATGGAAAACTACAGGCCAATATCT
>NW_006399894.1:5487001-5501952 GCF_000299155.1 Elephantulus edwardii
CTCAGAGTCAGCCATAGTTTGTTATGATCTACACAGTCAAATGCCTTTGCATAGTCAATGAAACACAGATAGACATTCCTCTGGCATTCCCTGTTTTCAGCCAAGATCCATCTAACATCAGCTACAGTATCTCTAGTACCACGACCCCTTCTAAACCCAGCCTGGACCTCTGGTAGTTCTCTGTTGATGCAAAAATTCTGAATAAAATCCTAGCCAATAGAATCCAGCAATGTCTTAAAAAAAAAAAAAAGAATTCACCATGACCAAGTGGGATTCATAACAAGTATGGAAGGATGGTTCAACAAAAGAAAAACAATCAATGCAATTCATCACATTAACAAAGCAAAAAAAAAGAAACCAGGATCTTATCAATTGATGCAGAAAAGGCCTTTGACCAAAATCAACACCCGTTCCTGATTAAAACACTCAACAAAATATGATTAGAGGGGAATTTCTTCAACATAGTAAAAAGTATTTATGAAAACCAAAACCGAGACTCAACAGTGTTCTTAATGGATAGAGATTAAAGGCATTCCCCTTGAGAACAGGCACTAGGCGAGGGTGCCCACTATCACCTCTCCTTTTCAATATTGTACTGGAAGTTCTCGTGATACCAATAAGGCAAGATAAGGAAATAACAGGTATCTAAATTAGCAAAGAGGAGGTAAAATTATCTCTATATTCAGATGATATGATAGTTTGATAAGAAAACCCTAGAAACTCAGCAAGAAAATTACTGGACATAGTTGTCCAACTCAGCAAAGTTGCAGAATAAAAGATCAACATACAAAAATCATTTGGACTTTACTACAGTGACAAAGAGAATAACAGAGCTGGAACTAAGAAAAAACAATACTCATCACAATAGCTAATCACAATATTAAACACTTGGGAGTATATCTAAGTAGAAAAGCAAAGATCTATTCAAAGGAAATTACAAAACATTACTATAAGAAACAACGAGAGACCTGGAGAAATGGAAGAAAATACCTTGTTCTTGGACAGGAAGACTTAATATGATGAAAATGACAATACTACAAAGGTAATTTACATATTCAATGCAATCTTGATATAA
Organism: Elephantulus edwardii; assembly: GCF_000299155.1. NCBI lineage: Eukaryota > Metazoa > Chordata > Mammalia > Macroscelidea > Macroscelididae > Elephantulus > Elephantulus edwardii. The sequence continues at coordinate 5,488,077 of NW_006399894.1, forward strand.
ATACCAATTCCATTCTTCAATGAGATGGAAATCTCCAATTTCATTTGGAATGTAAAGAGACCTCAAATAAACAAAGCATCCCTTAAAAAGAGAAACAAGGTAAGAGGCATCTCACTCCTTGATTTCAAATCCTACTACACTGTCATAGTGGTCAAGACAGCGTGGTACTGGTACAATGACAGACACACAGATCAGTTAATAGAATTGAGAACCCAGAATTCAGCCCATCTACCTACTGTCAACTGACTTTTGACAAGGAGATTTAATCAGTTAAGTGGTAAAATGACAGCCTTTTAAACAAATGGTAAAATTGAAAACCTATCAGCAAAAAACTCAAGCATGACCCACACCTCACACCATTCACAAAAACCAACTCAGTATGGATCAAGAACCTAGGACTGTTCAAAATCCCTAGCTCTAAGGGAGATGCAAATCAAAGCAACTATGAGATATCTTCTTCCTCTAGCAACAATAGCAAAATTCAACTGAGCAGTTAACAACAACTGCTGGTGAGGTTGTGAAGAAGCTGGAACCATTACTGTTGGTTGAGTGTAAAATGGTGTAACCACTGTGGAAGGCAGTATGGTGCTTTCTAAAAAATTTGAAAACTGGGAATATACCCTAAAGAAACCAGAACTGTCACCCAAGCAGATATGCACACCCATGATTATTGCTGTTTTGTTCACAATAGCAAAGATTTGGAAACAGCTCAACTGCCCATCAACAAACAAATGAATAGAAAAATGGTGATATATTCACATAATGGAAAACTATGGAGCATTGAAAAACAGGGAGCTCATGAAATATTATACAAATTAGGTGATGCAGGAGGCCATTATACTGAATGAAATATCTGAGTCACAAAAGGACAAATGCTGCATAATGTCACTGTTATAAAACAGGTATGATATAGGAGTTGGGGGAATCTAAGAAAAGGAGGGATAGATAATGTACACTGCATTGAAACAGATTAGGGAGATATCGGTTTAAAAGGAATATATAATTAGATATTATTTGCATGACAAGAGTCCAGAATAAGAGCTGCATAGTAAAGTTGACTTGGGTGGGGGGTTGGGGGGGAGATTGTATAACAATAAAATACTTTTTTTTCCTTTCAAAGAGAAAAGTGAACTGGGTTGTAGGGGTGGGCAGTGAGGAAAATATACAGCAATGAATGAATGGAAATCCAAGTTCTCTATAAAATTTCATTAAAATAACAACAAAAAATACAAAATTTTTGGTTTTTAAACTGACGCCATTAATGTTTAGTATTTTGGACAGTTTCTTGACAGTTGCTTTTTCTAATGCTTTTAAGTGAATCTGATTACGAAAATCAAACATACAAAAACAAACCCTTCAAAGAAAAATAAATCAGTTTTCAAACGAATAAATTATTTCCCTTAAAAAAGAAGATTTAATCCAATCCTAAATAAATCTTTGACACTATAGTTTATGGTTAAATACTCTCCTAGTAATTTCAATATTATCTGAGTAGAAGAACAAAGCAATATTATCAAAGAGACAACAAATGTAAATGCAAAAGCATTTCTTTAAATTACATACAAAAAATAGTCATGTACGATCCTTTGGGTATTGCTCAAGAAATATTAATTGCTATTTAAAAAGCTATATATTTGAAGCATTTCTTAAATTTCTCCAGAAAACAAAGTACTTGTCAACATTTTCAGAATGTTGAACATTAATGGATAACTTTTAATATTCCAAGGAGAAATTATTCAAGGAAAATGGCCCATTACAAGTAAAAACATAAGATTTTTGGAATTTGTATCTCTCTTATGCCCAACCACAGTTTTCAGTTATCCTTAAAAACCATGAGCACCATAGTAAAAAAGGGAAGTCTAGACAAAAGAGTAGATGATACTGCCTAAAAGAGTAAAAGATCCCCTAAAGTAAGACCCCTTTTGAAAGAAGCATCATGATTTGATCTCTAAGACATTTCATTGGCAAAATTCATTGAATTTGTCTTTATTTGGCCAGATTCTGAGCTTACTCAGTGATAAGAATAGCTTCTATATTCAGTTCGATTATTAAAAAAAAATATGCTGTGACAATTGTTTTACATTGCAGCTGTTAGAAGGAACAATATAATTTAAAATGAATCTGAAAAAAATTTGCAAGGAAAAAGGATAATTTAAAATCCAATAGAGAACTTTTAAAAAACTCAGACTTATTCTGAGGAATTTAGAAAGCCAAATTTAAGTACATATATGTTCATATATCCAAGAAACACAGCTTCCCAAAAAGACGCTGTTCTTTCTGTATCTGATCTTGAGGGTCTTCTCAATATGGAATAAAGACAGATATAGATAGAATTGTAATAAGAGGAACTTTAAAGGTTGACCTCAGTACACACACACACACACACACACACACAAATACCCTCTTGGCAAAAGGTGGGAAACACAATGAATTAGGACTTTTAGAAAACATATATTGCTCAAATTTTAGTTCACAACAAAGCTAACCAATCAAAGTATCTGTTAAAGACATCGTGTGAAAAAAAACCTTAAAACTCTTATTAAAAAAAATGAAAGTTGAAAAAGTAAAAACTTCTACAAAAAAAGAAAGACAGAAAGTGAGAATCAGCAACAAAAATCCCCAAAGTGCTAGGTAATATTTTTTTTTAAATAATCCATTACTGCACAGTTTTAAGGAAGCCCATACGTCAGATTTACCTTACCCCTGAGTCACCATGTTAGTTATGTCTCATAACTTAAATTGCTTTCTATGCGTCTAAAAATTGGACAGTGAATAAGGATGACAAAAAACTGATGCCTTTGAATTGTGGTATTGGAGAAGACTACTGGATATTTCATTGACTATCAAAAGAACGAACGATTCTGTCTAGGGATAAATGCAACTAGGGTGCTCCCTACAGGCAAGGATAGCAAAACTTTATCTCACGTACCTTGGGCATGTTGTCAGAAGAGAACAATCCTTAGAAACAGACATCATGCTGGGAAAGTGGACGATCTGAGAAAAAGAGGAAGCTCTATAAGAAGATAGATTGACAGAGTGACTGCAATAATGGCCTAGAACATATCAGAAATCATGAGAATGGTGAAGATAAGGCAAGGATCAGATTTGTTGTTCATAGAGTTGTTGTCAGCTTGACAGCAGTCCTTATAACAACAACATGGGCACATCAAATGCAAGAACGTACCCATTACATCTTTCTAGAAAAGAAAAAGAATATTGATAAAATAATAACTGAAAGTAGTAGTAATGATTAACAAAAACCCACACTTTGAGGAAACTCAATGATCCCTTAGTAGAATAAAAAAGTAAACAAAGATTGACATAAATTCAAATTAAAGACAAACAATAAAAACTGGATAAAGGGAATTTTTTTAAAGCTGTAAGATAAAAACTATGTCAGAGAGATGGGCAATGACTAGGGATGATAGAAAAATAATTAATGCCTTTGAGCTGTGGTGCTGGAGAAGAGTTTTAAATATACCACGGACTGCCAGGAAACAAACATGCTCATTCAAGAGAGGGTGAAAGCAGGTTGCTCCTTGGAGGTAAGAATTCTGAGACTTTGTCTGACATACTTTGGGCATGCTGCAAGGAGGGACTGGTTCTTGGAAGGGTGGAGAGACAAAGAAAGAGAGGAAAACCATCAATGAGATGCATTGATTCAGTGACTGAGATATTGAGGTAGTTGTGTCAGAGACAGTAAAGTTGGCACAAGATAGAGCAGATTTCAGGGCTATTGTACTTAAGGTCACTATGAGTTGCAAACAACTGAATGGCACATAACAACAACAACTAGAGGAAAAACAACTTTCCACATACAATGAAAACTCAGTAAAATTTACTTCTGGTTTCTCTTCAACTATCATTCACATTATCTTGGGGTAATTAATTTAACATTAGAAAAGAAAGATTATCAGTCAAGCATATTATATCCAGGAAAAGTACTCTTCAAAAATAAGGGAGGAAACCCCTACAAAAACACAAAAAGTCATTCCCAGATAAACTAAGAAAGTTTGTCATTAACATGCTTCCTATGAGTTATGCTATAAAGGAAATTTCTCAAATTGAAATAAAACATATAATGCAAACTGTATATATGAATATGCACAGGGTGAGGATGGCCAAGTTTTACTTATTAGCTCCACAAGGAGGAATAGTCTCTACCAATAGCACCCACAATATAAAACAATTTCCTATATGTTCAAACATGGCCCCTATACACTCAGACTTCTGCTCTACTGGGTCTGAAATCTATTGCAATTGCTATAAAGACATCATAGAAATAGTGTTGTAGTTATGTGCTATCAAGTTACCTGAGACTTTTACTGAGCTTATGCAAAACAGCTCTGAACCCTGCTCTATCCTGAGCCAATTTCATTGTCTCTGACATACCTACCTCCCTTACTTCAGCTACTGTGTCAATTCATCTCAATCAGGGTCTTCTACTACCCTTCCAAGGTAGTAGAGCCTCTTCAGGGTCTCTCCACACTTCCAAACATGATGTCCTTCTACAAGAACTGGTCCCTCCTGACAACATGCCCAAAGTATATGGGACAAAGCTTCAAAATTCTTCCCTTCATGTACCAACTTAGTTTCACCCTCTCCAGGATAAATCTGTTTGTTCTCGTGGCAGTCCATACACCCTTCTCAAGTACCACAACTCAAAGGCATTGATGCTATCATTCTTATCCTTAATCATTGTCCAGCTTTCTGATGCATAGCAAGTAATTACGAGTACTATGACTTGGATCAGGTGCACCTTGGTCTCCAGACTGCCATCGTTTCTCTGAAGCATTCTAGAGAGCTCTCTAACAGCTGATTTACCCAAGTGTAATCCATCTTTTCATGTTCTCACTGCTGATGCCATCAACGTTGATTGTGGAACTGAACAAGCTGAAATTGTTAACAATTTCAGTCTCTTCTCAATCTCTTCCCCATCTATTCATCAATTAAAGTGCTGCAAAATTGACCCAGTAGTAAGAATCTTTGTCAGGCTTCATTTCATTGGAGAATACAGTCCTTTACCACCTGCAGCAAAAACTTCATATCTTCCTTATTTTCAGCCAACAAGATTTTGTTTTCTGTATTTCTCCAATCCTGATGCCACATTACTCCTCATAAAGTCCAGCCTTCTAAATGATCTGCTCTACATATAGATTTAAAAGGTATGGAGACAAGACACAACCCTGTCACACGCCTTGCCTGATTTTGAAACATGCAGTTTTGTTGCTCTTTTCTGAAAACTGCTTCCATGCTTATGTATTGGTCTCACATGAGCACAATTAAATACTCAGGGATTATCATTCTTCTCAAGATTAGTCACAATTTGTTGTGGTCTACCCAGTCAAATGTCTTTGCATAATCAATGAAACACAGATGGACATTATTCTGGTACTCTGAGCTTTCAGACAAAATCAATCTGACATGGGCTATAATGTCCATAGTCCCATGGCCTCTTCAAAACCCAGGTTGTACTTCTGGCAGTTTTCTGTCAATGTACTGTTTTTAGTTTCTGTCATAATCTTCAGCAGGATTTAGCTTGTGTATTTTGCTTGTATTAATGATACTGCTTGATAATTTTCACACTGTCAGATCACCTTTTATTCTTTTTTGTAATGGGAATAAATACAGATTTCGTCCAGTCAGTTGGCTAGGCTGTTGTCCTCCAAATTTTTTGCCACTGCCTGGTGAGCACATTCAAGGTTGCATCTGTTTGTTGAATATGTCAATTGATTTTATAAATCCTATGGTCTCAGTCTTTTGCCAATTCCTTAAGAGCAGTTTGGACTTCATCTTTCATCACCATTATCTTTTAGTCATCCTTTGTTTCATGAAATTCTTCTGTCAGCCAATTCTTTTTGGTACAGTGACTCTGTATTCTTCTATCTTCTTTTGATGCTTGCTGGACCATTCAACATCAAGCCCAAAGGATCCTTGAGTACTGAAACTCAAGGTTGGACTTTATTCTTCAGATACATCAGCTTGAGAAATGCAGAGCAAATTTGTCCCTTTTGATTTTCTGACTTCAGCTCTTTGTATATTCCATTTTAATTCTCTGCTTCGTCTTTCTGTTCTGCCCTTTGAAATGTTCTATTCAACTCTTTAACTTCTTCGATTTTTTCCATTTCTTTGACTTCTCAATAGTCTAGTATAATATTCAGAAACATAATTATGAGGTTTATTAGGGAACTCTACAAGTTACATTTCAGGCTTAAAAAAGGATACATTCTCTCAGTCAGGACAGCATCTGGAGTGTTCTAATAATAGACTCCTTAGCCTTCAACCTCTTGGCTTCAGGTCACTTTTACAAATGTTGCCACAGTGTGACATTAAGATACCTTTTTCCTAGTCTTCCAACAAGATTGGGCTAAGGATCCTAGCTCTGGTTCTGGTTCCATCTCACCTGGGCTCTTCCATTCCTATACTGTCCCTCCACCCTTCCAAACATGAGATCCTCCTCCAAGGACTGGTCCCTTCTGGCTACGTGTCCAAAGTGTGTGAGATGAAGCTTCAAAATCCTTGCCTACAGGGATAAACTTGTTTTCACTCTCTCCAAGATAGACCTTTTTGTTTTCCTAAAAGTACATGGTATGTTTAATACTCTTCATCAGCATCGCAACTCAAAACCATCAATTCTTCTTCTGTCACCTTTAATCATTATCCAGCTTTCCAAGCTACAGGAAATAATTGCAAAGATAATGGTCTGGATCAGGAAGTTGCATTGGGAAAATATTCTGTCAATGACCTCTCTAGAGTGTTAAAGAGTGATGATGTCAATATAAAGACTAAGGAGCTTCTGACCCAAATCATCATTTTCTTAACTCCTTTCTATACATTTGAGAGCTAGACAATGACTATAGGTGTGAGAAGAAGAATTGATGTCTTTAACCTGTGGTGCTGGAGAAAAGTTTTGAAAATACCGTGTTCTTCCAAACAAGTCTATCCTGGAGAGGGTAAAGCTTACCATACCAACATCAATAATACAAAGATCCTCACCATAAGGCCAATAGTTTACATTTCAAAAGATGGAGAAACAATTTAAAATATCAATGACTTCATCTTCCTTGGATGAACAGTCTGTACTCTTGTGTCAGCAGTCAGGAAATCAGTAGATGACTTGTACTGGACAAATCTGCTTTTAGAGACCTCTCCAAAATGGTGAATATCAATTATGTTGTAAGGAGTGCCTGAATCAGGCCATGAACTTCTTAATCACCTGCCACATTCAAAGAGCTGGACAATGACTAAGAAAGACAGAGGAAGAATTGATGCCTTTGAGCTCTGGTGCTAGAAAAGAGAATTGAATATTCTATGGACTTCCAAAAGAACAAATAGACATATCTTGGAGATGGTGCAGCAAGAGTGCTCCTTGGAGGTAAATATGGCAAAGCTTTTTTTCTCATACATTTTTTTTAATATTTTGGACATGTAAGACTATTCCTTTGAAATGGACATCATGCTTGGGAATATGGAGGGTCAGCAAAAGAGTGGAAGACACCTGATGAGATTTATTGTCACCATAACTACAGCAATGAGTTCCAGAGTGCCAGAAATACTGAAGATGGCACAGGATAGGGAAAGGTTCATATACTTTATTCACGGGGTCACTATAAGTTATACTCGGCTTGAAGGCACCTAACAGTAAGAGCAATAACCAAAACTCACTGGGATCAGCTATCAGTTTCAAATTGATTACAATGACTTTGTATTTGATATAGTAGTTTTATTCATCTTTATTGGTCCTTTCTTACCAAAAGCCACACTCTATTTTTAATATAAAGCCAAAGTAATCTCTTGCAATATGAGGAAGTTGATTGTTTTGTACATTTGAGTCACAAAGGATCCATAGCTGACTCAATCCATAGCTGATCCTATAATGGGGTTTTCAGAGATAGTAAATCTCATGGGAGGAAATAGTCAATCTTTCACCCAAAAAGCAGCTAGTGAATTTGAACCAGTGTCTTATTGTTGGCAATGCAACTCCTTACCAGTAGACCATCAAAGCTCCCTAAGGAAGTTAATAGTTCCTATTTTATTAGCTCTACTGCCTCACCATTTCTTCACAGTGGAAACCAAGATCATGAAAATGGTTTCTAAGACTTAAGATAATTTGAGTTTTGATTTCTTTTATGACTTCATGCCTTTTCTTCCGAGCTTTCTGAATCCTAGTAACAGTTGTGGGTTCTGTGCCATCGAATACTTTTATAATTCATAGTGAACCTAGGGATAACAGGTTGAAAACTTGCCTTATTCTGCACCATCCTCCTTATCTATCATGATGTTTTCTAAAGGTCCAGTGGTGAAGATTTTTTTTTTTATTGTGGGCTTTTGTGTCCTTGATGTTGAGATGTAATCTATATTGAATGCTGTAGTCTCTGATCTTCTGCAACAAGTTTTCTTCTTCACATTCTCCAAGCCAGACCGCATCATCTGTACAATATGGATTATTGATGAGTCTTCAGCATATGGGATGAATAGGAATGGGGAAAGGATACAACCTAAGGCACACCAATTCTGATTTCAACCTTTGTTCTGTTCGGACAACTGTTTCTTGGTCTAGTTTTGAATTCCCATCAGGACAATTTAGAGTTCTGAGGTTCTCATTCTTCTCATATTATCCATAATTTTTATGGTCCACATAGTCAAATACCTTTTCATAGTCAATAAAACAGAAGTAAACATTTTGTATTCTCTGCTTTCAGTCAAAATTCCTCCGACATCAGCAATGATACAACTCCTTTCATGGTCTCTTTTTTAAAATAATCATCAGCAAAATTTTACTTTCATGTGATATTAATCATATTGTCAGTAATTTCCATATTCTGTGGGATCATCTTTTTTTGGAATGGGAAAAAATATGGATCTCTTCCCTTTAATGGTCAGGCAGGTGTCTTCCAAGTTTCTTGGTATAATAGGCCAGTGAATAGTCAAGGGCTGCATCTGTTTCTAGAAATATCTCAATTTTTGAGGCTCTTTCCCCCGCCAATGTCTCCAATGAAGCTTGAACTTCTTCCTTCAATACTACTGGTTCTTGATCATATGTTATGTTGTGAAATAGCTAAGCACAACTCAGTTATTTTTAGTACAGTGATTGTGTGCAATATTTCCATCTTATTTTTATGCTTCCTTCATGATTATTTTGCCAATGAAACCCATACATATTACAACCTCATGCTTGAATTTTTACTTTAGCTTTCTTATATTAAAATTTACTGAGCATGTTCTTCTTGGATCTAGTGTCCTAGCACTTTCTAAAACATACCTAGAGAACCCAATTTTCGAGCTTGGCTTTAAGTTTCTTTTGTGCCTAGAATTTTCTTGTCCTAAAGAGTTGCTTACCTTTTCAACCTGTATGCAGAACATATCACCCGAGAGGCTGGGCTCTATGAGGAGAAATGTGGGGTCAAGATTGGTGGAAGATCTATCAACAATCTGCATTACGCAGATGACACAACCCTGCTTGCTGAAACTGAGGAGGACCTTAAGCACTTGCTGCAGAGGGTCAAGGAGTGAAGCCTCCAATATGGATTGAGGCTCAACATCAAGAAGAAAAAGATTCTCACCACTGGACCAACTGGCAGCATCAGGATGGATGGTGAAGAGATTGAGACTGTTCACAGTTTTAGTTTGCTTAGATTCACAGTCAACACTCTTGGCACCAGCAGCCAGGAAATTAAAAGACGTATTGCCATGAAAAAGTCTGCTGTTAAGGACCTCTCTAAAATACTCAAGAACAACGATGTGTCTCTGAAGACTAAGGTGTGTCTGATACAAGCCATGGTCTTTGCTATCACTTGTTATGCATCAGAGAGTTGGACAATGTCCAAAGAGGATAGAAGGAGAATTGATGCCTTTGAGCTGTGGTGCTGGAGAAGAGTATTGAGGGTACCATGGCCTGCTAGGAAAACAAACAGATTCATCCTGGAAAGGGTTAAACTGGGCAGCTCCTTGGAGGCAAGGATTTTAAGGCTCTGTCTAACATCCTTCGGACATGTTACAAGGAGGGACAGGTCTTTGGAGAGGCACATCATGCTTGGGAGGGTGGAGGGACAGCACAGAAGGGGAAGGCCCCCTAAGAGGTGGATTGATTCAGTGATTATGGTAATTAGGATGGGTGTATCGGAGACTGTATGATTGGTACAGGACAGAACAGAATTTAGGGATGTTGTATATAGGGTCACTATGAGTCACAAGCGACTCGGCGGTACATAACAACAACAACAATAGCAACAACAAATAGTTGCTTGACAACTCCCATTTATCCTTCACATTTTGACTCAAATTTTACCCTCCTAATGAGGTTTGACTTAACATAAAACACAAACTTATAATTTACTTATTCCACTCTACTGCTAATTTTAATCATAGAATGTCTCCACTTCTAACATATTTTATAATATTGTTATTTAATACACTTTTAAAATTATCTGCCTCTAATCGACTAAAATAAAGACTTCCACAGGTCAGGGATTTGGTGGTTTGGTTGTTGTTATTTGTTTGTTTTACATATTCTTAACAACTAGAACAGTGCTTGTTATTGTTGCTATTGTTTGCCATTGGTTTCTCTCTCGTGGTTCATGACTCATAGAGATCCTGTGAATAGCAGAGCTGAACTTTGCTTTGTCCTGTGCCATTGTTACCATCCCTACTACACTCATCAAGCCCGTTGTTCCTGCCAGTGTCAGTCCATCTCATCCAAGCTCTTTCTCTCTTTTGCTTGCCTTCAACCCTTCCAATCATAATATCTTTTTCTAGACAGTGACATTTCCTAGTAACATGCCCCAAAATACATGAGACAGTTTTATCATCCTTCCTCATAATGGGCATCCTGGAATTAGGTAGTTGGTGAATAGATTGGTGGATTTAAAAATAATGAAAGACTAAAATAATTAACATGACAGGACAAATTAGGAGAATGTTCACGGTTACAATCCAAACTGTTAAATATTTAACAAATGTGCCTTTATTCACATAATTTATTAAATATGAATTTTATGAAAAGATTGTGTGAATTAGAAAAATTATGTAAACTACTATGCTTAACTTTATGCAAGGATTCATGAAGAAAAACAAGGGGAAAAGTGCTAGTCTTATAATTACTGTTGTCGTTAGGTCTTGTTGAGTCACATACAACCCATAGTGACCCTATGAAAAAAGGATCTGAATCCTTTCTTATCCTGTACCATCCTCATCATTTCAGACACACTCGAGCCCATTGCAGCAGTGACTGTGCCCATCTCTCAGGTTGATGATCTTCCTCTTTTTCACTAACTTTCCACCCATCTGAATATAATGCTCCTCTCCAAGGAAAAGCCTTTCTTACCAATATGTCCAAAGAATGTGAGACAAAGCTTTGACATTTTTACCTCTAAGGAGCACTCTGGTTGTATGTCGTCTAAGACGTATCTTTTTGTACTTTTGGTAGTCCATAAGATATTTAATACTCTTCTCCAACACCACGACTCAAATACATCACTTCTACTTCTGTCCGTTTTCATTGTCTAGTTCTCGGTAGCATAGCAAGTGACTGGAAAACACACACACACACACACACACACACACACACACACACACACCAAAAAGCCAACAACCACGACCTAAACCATATGTACCTTATTCCTCAGTCTTTGCTGCTCAGTAATTTTGAGGTCTCTGACAGCCGACTTTCCCAATGCAAGACATCTCCTGGCTGCTCTCTCAGGATGCATTTGGATATTATTTGCAGGAAAGGCCAGAAAAAAATTGCATTTACAAAATTTTGCGTAGATCCTAGAATGTAAATTTATTGCATATTTATGCTCCCTTAAAAAGTGATAGGCAATATTCCTCACTACTTCTATTAAATAAAATACACTATTTTACAATATGTGGTGATGAAACACACATAAATGAAGTCAAAACAATGTTTGTCTGATTTAAAAGTGCATGAGTGTGTATCTTTCCGTGTTTTGAGTATAGAAAAACAAAAGCAAATGCCATCTACTGAACTTGTCTTTAGAATAATAGAGCTTTTGTCATTTTTAATTATCTCTATATTGAAAATCTTGGTTGATATTTAGATAAAGAACAGCCTTTTATCTTTCATACACATAGGATCATTAATGACAGCTGGCAGGTTTTTCTTTTAACATTTAATGAACTTAAGTAAATAGGAAATAATAATTTGGTCTATGCTGGATGATGCCTTTTTTATTAATTAATATGCACTACATTTTCTATGAGTTGGCTCTGACCGGATGGTACATAACAAGGAAAACTTTAAAAAAAGTCATTTATGAACTTAGATAGACTGTGAATCTATAAAAGATATATAAAATATATCAGTCACATCTGGCATGTTCCAAATAAAAATTGAATATAATTAAATTGCATACTTTTTATATTTTAACACATATATTATTGATAAACAAGAGCAAAGGGAAGGAGAGGGTGTTGTTACGTGCCATCGAGTCGCTTGCGACTCAAAGCAACCCTATGTACAACAGCCCTAAACTCTGCTCCGTCCTGTGCCAATTGCACTGTCTCCTATACACCAATCCCGATTACTCCAATAACTTAATCAATCCATCTCACAGAAGGCCTTCCCCTCCTGCACTGTCCCTCCACCCTCCCAAGCATGATGTCCTTCTCCAAGGACCGGTCTCTTCTTACAACATGTACAAAGTATGTTAGACGGAGCTTCAGAATCCTTGCCTCCAAGGAACTGCCCAGTTTAACCCTTTCCAGGATGAATCTGTTTGTTTTCCTAGCAGGCCATGGTACCCTCAATACTCTTCTCCAGCACCACAGCTCAAAGGCATCAATTCTCCTTCTATCCTCTTTGGACATTGTCCAACTCTCTAATGCATAACAAGTGATAGCAAAGACCATGGCTTGCATCAGATGCACCTTAGTCTCCAGAGAAAAATCGTTGTTCTTGAGTATTTTAGAGAGGTCCTTAACAGCAGACTTTTAAACGTCTTCTAATTTCCTGGCTGCTTGCTGGTGCCAACAGTGTTGACTGTGGATCTAAGCAAACTAAAACTGTGAACAGTCTTAATCTCTTCACCATCCATCCTGATGTTGCCAGTTGGTCCAGTGGTGAGAATCTTTTTCTTCTTGATGTTGAGCCTCAGTCCATATTGGAGGCTGCAATCCTTGACCCTCTGCCGCAAGCACTTCAGGTCCTCCTCAGTTTCAGCAAGCAGGGTTGTGTCATCTGCATAATCCAGATTGTTGATAGATCTTCCACCAATCTAGACCTCACATTTCTCCTCATAGAGCCCAGCCTCTCGGATGATCTGTTCTGCATACAGGTTGAAAAGATATGGAGATAGGACACATCCCCGGCATATGCCCTTCTCAATTTTGAACCATGCAGTGTTCCCTTGCTCTGTTCTGATAACTGCCTTCTGGTCCAAGTATAGCTTTCACATTAGCATGATCAAGTGTTCTGGGATTCCCATTCTTCTCAGAGTCAGCCACAGTTTGTTATGATCCACACAATAAAACGCCTTTGCATAGTCAATGAAACACAGATAGACATTCCTCTGGTATTCCCTGCTTTCATCTAAGATCCATCAAACATCAGCTAAACTATCCCTAGTAACACGACCCCTTCTAAACCCTGCCTGGACTTCTGACAGTTCTCTGCTGATGTCTTCTCCCAGTCGTTTTTGGATGGCCTTCAGCAGAATCTTGCTTGCTTGATGTGAAATCACTAATATTGTTCTACAGTTTCCACACTCTGTTGGGTCACCCTTCTTTTGGATGGGAACAAATATAGATCTCTTCCAGTCAGTTGGCCAAGCGTTTGTTCTCCAGATTTCTCGGTACAACTTGCTGAGCTTGTCCAGGACAGCATCTGTTACCTGAAATATGTCAATTGGTATACCAT
>NW_006399894.1:5502595-5503830 GCF_000299155.1 Elephantulus edwardii
TTGGTTTAATTTTCCTCAACTTCAGCATTAACTTGCATATGAGTAGTTGGTAGTCTGTTCCACAATCAGATTCTGGCCTAGTTTTCACAGCTGATATTGAGCTACTCCAGCAGTTCATTCCACAGATGTAATCAATCTCATTCCTATACATACCATCAGGTGAAAATCATGTATATAACCTGCCTTATCATGAAATAATTACTTGGACATGATGCAGTTAATGATACATCTGGGACACCCAGGTAATTATGAAACAGAGGTAGTTTGGGTAAAAATATTTTCTTAAACAGTAGTTGTGAAACACACGAAATACCCTTTTAAATATTCTACTGAAAGAAACAAACATCTTTAAAGGTTTCATGGCAGTGCATTTTCATTAGAACCTTTGCATTTTTATTTAGAATACATGATGTGAACAATTACAAAATTATTCTAAACATTTATTTCATGAAGCTATTGATAAGTTAAACATTACCCAGCCATGCTACACTAGGGTCAGGGATTTTGGAAAAATATGCAGAAAATTGTCAGCAAGATTCTTAAAATAAATATTGGAATTTCAGTTTCCTTTTCACCCCCAAAATAGTAATTCTGAATGGAATATCAGGAAATAATGTTTATTTTAACAATTTTATGTAAAATGTAACAGTTTTATGTAAAAATTATGTTATTAGAAATTATTGCAAACTTGCTTTTAATTGCCACCTACAAATTTTTGTAATTTAAGTTTTAATATTTACAATGAATTAGCATTCTGGATTGTATCTTAAAATGTCTCATAACAATCTGTGTTTATGTTACTTAATTGATAGTTGTGTGAAAGAATCAAATATATATTGAAAAACCTGGAATTTCTTTAAAATATATTAAAAGAAAACCCTCTCCTCCTACAAAATTTAGAAATAGCTTTAAGCATGTCTTATTCATTTAACTAGTTCTCCAATGAGACTTTTTAAAATATTATGTTCTATTTTGCTTCAATGATTTAGATCCTCCCAGAAGAGCTGTGTGTGAGCATTAACGTTACTGGTAAGTATATTCAGTTTCTCCTGGACACAAGAGCCTATTATTTGGTCCTAAAAGCCTTCTGAGGTCCCAACTCTTCTCACTATTTCTTGTTGTTGTTGTTGTTATGTGCCGTCGAGTCATTTCCAACTCATAGCGAACCTATGCACAACAGCCCTAAACCATGCTCTATCCTGCGCGAACCGCACCGCCTCTGACACACCCATCCC
>NW_006399894.1:5505951-5508174 GCF_000299155.1 Elephantulus edwardii
GAGGTTGGCACAGGATAGAACGGTGTTTAGGGCTCTTGTACATAGGGTCTCTATGAGGTGCAAGCGACTCCATGGCACATAACAACAACAACCACCCTACCACTAGAATTCAGTTGAGACATCTGCGTCAATGATAATTTTACCAAAATTCATTATACCCCATCAAAAATTTTCCCTATGTTTCAATGTTCCTTCCACCATTAAAAATACATGATGCCAAAAGTAAAATTCAATGATGAACCTAATTTGGTCATAAAGGGGTTGAGTGCTACCATAGGAGGAGTTTAGTCTAAGGTCTATTGAGAGAAACATTACTACAAGCAAAACTAAGTCTGCCAGAAAACCTGACACACAATAGCACATTCCTGGAAGCACTGCATCAATCCAACTGATCAAGGGTCTTCCTCTCCTTCACTGACCTTCCACCCTTTTTGATTTCCTCATTTCAACTTATTTTATTTTAAAATTTTATTTTCTTAAGTTTAATGAACAATTATAGAGATTATGGATTTCCATTCATTCACTGTTGCACTTTTCTCCCAGCCCACCCCTCCCCAACAATTCACTCTTCTCTTTGAAAAGTAATAGAAAAATTCCTTCATTTGGTATACAATCCCCCCACCCCCAGCCACGAGTGCAATCTACTATGAAGCCTTCATCCTGGACTCTTGTGATAACCATAATACCCTTTGATATATCGCTTTTAAATTGTTTTATCCCTCATCTGTTTCAGTGCAGTATACATAATTTATCGTGGTTTTCTCAGTTACCCCAACCCTGATGTCACTCCCATTCTCCAACAGTGGTACTATGTAGTATTTGTCTTTTTGTAACAGAAATATTTCACTCAGCATAATGTCCTCCAGAGTCACCCATTTTGAAAATATTGCATGAATTCCTTATTTTTCAATTCAGCCTACTATTCCATTGTGCGAATATACCACCGCTTCTCTAGCTATTTGTTGATGGGCAAATTAGGTTGTTTCCAACCCCTTGCTACAGTGAACAAAGCCACAATAAACATGGGTGTGCATATTATCTGTTTGGATGGTAAATATGGTCTCTGTGGGGTACCTTCCCAGTAGTGAAATTGCTGGGTCAAATGGTATCTCTATTTGCAACTTTTTCAGAAAGCACCACACCACTTTCCACAGTGGTTGCACCATTTTACGTTTCCACCAACAGTGAATAAGAGTTCAAGTTTCTCCACAATCTTGCCAGCATTTGTTGCTTGCTATTCTGTTAAATTTTGCTATTCTGACAGGGTGAGATGATATCTCATAGTTGTTTTGATTTACATATCCCTTAAAGCTAGGGATTTTGAACATAACTGCATGTGCTAATTGGCCATCTGTGTCCATTTTTCAATTGGATTATTTACCTTTATCTTGTTATGGTCTTCACTCATTAGTGTTCAAGGCCTCAAACTTGGTCCTCAGATAGCTCTGAAATCAGTTGGGATAGACTCGAAGTTGTATTTTGGTTCCCGTGGAGTGGGTTTAATTTTCCTCAGCTTCAACTTGAACTTGCATATGAATAGTTGGTGATCTGTTCAGCAGTCAGCTCCTGGCCTAGTTTTCACAGCTGATATTGAGCTTCTTCAGCGGTTCTTTTCGCATATGTAATCCATCTGATTCTTATGTATACCATCAAGTGAAACCCATGTATAAAACCTGCATTTATGCCTCCTAAAAAACGTATTTGCAATGAAAAAGTCATTAATTGGGAAAATTCGATCATTTTATCTCCAGCTCCATTTCTGTCACTGAGTCCATGTTTTCCAACTACTGAATCTTCTTCTCTATTCCCAACTTTTGCATTCCAGTCACCCAGTCTTAGGAATGCATCTTGATTGCATGTTCGATAGATCGCCTACTGTAAAAGTTAGTAGAAATCTTCTATTTTCCTCCTTTTTGGCTCTGGTTGTTGGTGCACATATCTGAATGATAGTGGTACTCACTGGACTTCCTTTTATGCGCAATGATATTATCTTGTCACTCACAAGATTGTACTTCAAGATGGATCTAGAAATTACTTTCTTAACTATTAAAGCAACCCCATTTTTCCTCACCTGTGAGGAGACTGGATGACTCTGAGAAGAATGGTAATCCCAGAACACTTTATTGTGCTAGTGAGAAACCTTTATTTGGAACAAGAGGCAGTCATCAGAAGAGAGCAAGGAAACACTGCATGGTTCAAAATAAGGAAGAGCATACTCCAGGA
>NW_006399894.1:5508977-5509868 GCF_000299155.1 Elephantulus edwardii
AGTGCAGGAGTGGAAGTCCCCTATGAGGTGGATTGATTAAGTGATTGGGGTAACCAGTATGGGTGTATCTGAGAAAGTGCTATTGGCACAGGACAGAGCAGAGTTTAGGGCTGTTGTACATAGGTTCACTATGAGTTACAGCTACTCGACGGCACATAAGAACAACAACAATCTTGTGGTGCTCAGGTGTTTTATAAATTCTAGATATAAGTCCCTTATCTGGCATGTCATTAGCAAATACTTTTTTCCAGTCTGTGGCTTCCCTTTTTACCCTGTTGGAGAAGGTCCCATTCATCTATTTTATCTTCTTCTGATTGTGGATTTTTCAGGATACTTGGAAGACTGTTTATGTTGTGGATTAGGACTTCACGAGTTCTTCCAAGCTTTTCTTTAATGAAGAATAGTCCTTGGTTTTAGTACTATGTCCATGATCCACCTTAAGTTGGGTTTTGTATATGGAGTGTGAGGTGTGGACCTTGCTTGAGAATTCTGTAGATATTTTTCCAATTTTGCCAACACCATTTGTTAAAAAATCTGTCGTTTCCCCACTTAACTGAGTTCATCTCCTTGTCAAAAATCAGTTGACCACAGGTAGATGGGCTCATTTCCAGGTTCTCATTTCTATTCCACTGATCTATCTGTCTCTCATTGTACCAGTACCAATCTGTCTTAACCACCACGGTAGTGTAGTAGGATTTGAAATCAGAGAGTGAGATGCCTCCTTCCTTTTTTCTCTTTTTAAGGAGTGCTTTGTTTATTTTGGCTTCTGTCCATTCCAAATGAAACTGGAGATTGCCTTTTCCATCTTGTTGAAGAATGGGATTGGTATAAGTATTGGGATTGCCTTTAAAGTGTAAATTGTCTTTGGTAGTATTGCCATTTTCACAATAT
>NW_006399894.1:5509968-5510563 GCF_000299155.1 Elephantulus edwardii
CTGAATTGGTCAACTGTGTCCAAATATTTTCTTGCTGAGTCTTTAGGGTTTTCTTAGCATATAATCATATCATATCATCCGCATAGAGAGAAAATTTTACCTCCTCTTTGCCAATTTGAATACTTCTTATTTCCTTCTCTCGACTTGCTGCTATCGATAAGACTCTCAATACAATATTGAATAGGAGAGGTGATAGGGGGCATCCTTGCCTAGTTCCTGTTCTTAAGGGGAATGTCTTTAACCTCTCTTCATTGAGAAGAATTTTGGCTCTCGAGTTTTCATAAATACTTTTTACTATGTTGAAGGAATTCCCCTCTAATCCTATTTTGTTGAGTGTTTTAATAAGGAACGGGTGTCGGATTTTTTCAAGGTCATTTCTGCATCAAGTGATACGATCATGTGGTTCTTGTTCTTTGCTTTGTTAATGTGATGAATTACATTAATTGTTTTTCTTATGTTGAACCATTCTTCTATATCTCTCATGAATCCAACGTGTTCAGCAAGTGGTGCCAAGAAATCTGGAGAACAACCACTTGGCCAACTGACTGGAAGAGATCCATATTTGTTCCCATTCCAAAGAAAGGTGACCCAACAG
>NW_006399894.1:5512338-5516117 GCF_000299155.1 Elephantulus edwardii
TTTTCTATTTCATTTATTTCTGCTCTAATTTTTTTATAATTTCACGGATTTTTTAGATGATGTCAGGTTTTCTTGCTGTTCTTTTCCAATTTGCTGGAGATACTGGGTTAGAGTCAACTGTCAATTTTTCCTGCCTTTAAAAGTGTTTGCTTATTGCTATAAATTGACCTCTGATTACTGATTTGGCTGTTTCCCAGAGTTTTTGGTAAGTTTTGTTTTCATTGTTATTTGTTTCAATATACTTTTTAATTTCTTTTTTTTAATTTTTCTAGTACCCACTCATGTTTAAGCAAGTTGTTGTTCAGCTTCCAAATGTATGATTTTTTCCCTTCTTTATCCTCTTGTTATTAATTTCTAATTTTGTGATGTTGTGGTCTGAGAAGATACTTTTTATAATTTCTATGTTTTTGAATTTTTTGATGCTTGCCTTTAGACCTAGAATCTGATCTATTCTGGAGAACATTCCATGCACATTTATAAGAAGGCATACTGTGCTTTCGGGGGGTGCATTAACCTATAAATATCTATGTGGTTGAATTATTTTATTGTGTGGTTTAATTCTTGAGTGTCTTTGTTGAGATTTTTTCTGGTAGTTCTGTGTTTTCTTGAGAGGCGTGTATTGAAGTCCCCAAGTACTATAATAGTGTTGTCTATTTCCTTTTTCAGTTTTGTTAATATTTGCTTTATATATTTTGCAGGTCTTTCATTTGGTGCATAGATATTCAGTATTGTTATATCCTCTTGCTCTATTGACCTCACCTTATTTTCAATCTGGTCTCTTCCAGTACACTACAATAACTATCCCCATTCCTTTAGTGCATAGGGTTTTCAAAGTCATGTTATTTAAGAAGTGATGCCAATCCAGCTTTGTAGTCTTTCTCAGTCTGAGAACTACACCAAACTCTGTCCCCCAGGGATAACCTTATGGCTCTTGACACACCAGTGGCACAGCTTTCAGTATCCCAGGAACCCCAAGTTATTAATCAAATATATGCATCAATAGGTAAAGCCAAAGAGGAAAAACTGAAGATTTTTATCATATTTTGCCGTCTGAAATTTACTAAATATGCAGTCAAGATACATTCATGACAGTTGGTGATTGCCATGCAAATTTTAGAAACCAGGAAGATGGAAGAGTAATCAGGAAATACAGACTTGGTGACAGAAATAAGGCCGGAAAGAGAATGACCTAGTTTTGTGCATTTAATGATTTATTCATTAAATATATTAATATATTAAAAAGAGAGACTTTACACATTGAACTTGCCTGAAGGACATCATATAAATCAGAGTGACAACATTTGTGGAAGAAATCATCACAGAGACTCAATGTCTACAACCAAAAGCATGACAGTTTCTAACTGTGGGACATGAGTAATTATATGAATCAATTACTCTTGTGCAAGCTCAAATTGAAGCAGAAGAATATTAAAACAAGCAAAATACTATCTTGAGGTTATGCCAACAGAATTTAAAAATTATCTTAAGAAAAAGTTTACTCCACTATGCAGCCTTCATTCTGGGCTCTTGTCATGACAATAATACCTAATCATAAATCCCTTGTATAGCATTAAAATATTTTTTTCTTACTTTTCAAAGAGAAGAGCAGACTGGGATGGAGAGGTGGGCAGCAAGAAAGTGCAAAAATAAATGAATGGAAATCTAAAGTCTCTGTAAACATTCATTAATATTAATTACAAAAATTTTTAAAAAGGAAAAAGTTTAAAGCTTGACAATTTTCCTTTCAATCTCCTTGAAAAAATAAATTTGATATCTGTATTAGGATTATATTGAACACGTAGATTGTTTTTGGTAGGATTTAAAATTTTTTTTCAATATTGAGTCTTCATATCCACAAGCAGGGCAAAGTTTTCCATTTATTCAGGTCTTTTACTGTGTCTTGCACAAATGTTCTTTATTTTCTTTGTATAGGTTTTTTGGGTTTGGCTTTTTTTGTTGTTGTTCTTGTTGTTTTACCTCTATTTAGGTTCACTTCCAAATATCTCAATTTGTGGTTGGCTTTTGTAATGGATATTGCTTTCTTAGTTTTCTTCTTGTATTTTCTTTCTTACCGTAGAATACTCCCACTGATTTTTGGATATTAATCTTGTATCCTGCAAACCTGTTAAACAGGTCCACAAGCTCTAACAGACTTTTCATTAAGTCCTTGGAGTTTTCTCTAGTATAATATCATCTGCATACAGTGACAATTTAACTGTCTTTTTGCAGATTTGGATTTCTTTTTTTTTTTTCCTTCTCTTGTCATATTGCTCTAGCAAGTCCTTCCAAAGTTGTTGTTGTTGTTAGGTGCCATCAAGTAGAGAATAACTCATAGCTATTCTATGAAAAAAGGATCTGAAATCAGTCCTGTCCTGCACCATCCTTACACTTCCTGACATACAAGAGCTCAGTGCAGCAGTCTTCTTGTCAATCCACCAGATTGAGGATCTTCCTCTCTACACTGTTCCCAACTCCTTCTCCCTCTCCAAAGAATATTACATCCAAAGTATGTTAGGTGAAACCTCATCATTCTTGCCTCCAAAGAGCACTCTAGCTGGACCCTCTTCCAAGACATATGTATTAGTTTTCTTGGCCATCCATGGGATGTTCAGTGTTCTTCTCCAACACCACAGCTTGAAAGCATCAGCTCTTTTTCTGTCATCCGTATTCATTGTCCAGGTCTCAGATGCATAGCAAGTAATTAGAAAGACCATGACCTAAATAAGACGCACCTTAGTCCTCAAAGCGACATCACTACTCCTCAATAATTTGGAAAGGTCCCCAACTTCAGCTTTTCCCTTTGCAATGTGTCTCCTTATTTCCTGATGGCTTGCACCCAGTGTGTTAATTGTGGATCCAAACAAGATAAAGATGTTGACACTATCAATCTCTTCTCCCTCCATCATGATATTGACTATTTAGCCAGTGGTAAGAATTTATTTTTCTTGATATTGAGACACAGTCCATACTGAAGGCTATATTCCTTGATCTTCTGTAATAAGTGCTTCAAATCCTTCTCACTTTCAGCAAGTATGGTTGTGTCATCTGCATAATGCAGGTTATTGATGAAACTCCCTCCAGTCTTATCATACTCCCCTATCAAGTACTTCAAAATAATATTGAATAGAAGTGGTGATAGTGGGCATCCTTGTTTGGTCCCTGTTCACAAAGAAAATGACTTAATTCTTTCTTTGTTGTTCTTCAATATGTTGAAGAAATTGCCTTCTAATCCAATTTTGTTGAATGTCTTAATGAGGAAAGGGTGTTGTATTTTATCAAAAGTCTTTTCTGCATCAATAGCTAAGATCTTATGTTTCTTTTCAGTTGCTTTGTTGATATGGGCTTTGTTAATGTGGTGAATTACATTAATCGAATTTCTTATGTTGAACCATTCTTGTATACCTGTTATGAATTACATTTTGTCATGATGAATTATTTTTCAATGCACTTTTGGCTACTATTTTTTTCAAGGCAATTGAAAGGGAAATTGTCAAGTTTATTGAGAGAGGAAAGAGGCTCTGAAAAAGCAAAGCACTTCTGAAAACAAAAGTGAAGTAGGAGGCATAGCACTCCTGAAAATCTACTACAAAGTGGTAGCAACCAAAACAGCATGGTACTAGTACAATGACAGGCACATAGATCAGTGGAATAGAATTGAGAACCCAGAATGGACCTAGATATCTATGGTCAACTGATATTCAATAAGGAATTAAAACATCAAATGGGGAAATGAGAACCTCTTCAACAAACGGTGCTGGAAACTGTACTTCTACCTGCAG
>NW_006399894.1:5516677-5530390 GCF_000299155.1 Elephantulus edwardii
AAAGTTTAGTAGAGCAGCAAGCAATAAATGTTGGAGAGGATATGGAGTGGTGGGAATTTTCATTCACTGTTGGTGGGTCACTCTGAAATAGTAGTTTGGCATTTACTCAAAAAGTTAAACTTAGAAACTCCATATGACCCGGCTATTCCATTACTTGAAATATACCCCCAGGAAATTAGAACTAAGACACAAATGGAGATTAGTACACCAATGTTCATAGCAGCATTGTTCACAATCACAAGAATATGGAAACAGTCAAAATGTCCAACCTCCACCGAATGGATTGAGAAATTTTGGTACATTCACACAATGGTATACTGCAACACTCAGGAGTAACAATTTTGAAAAATACTGTGTACCTTGGGAGAGGCTGGGCAGCATTATGCTGAGTGAACTAACACAGTTTCATAAGGACGAATGTGGCATAGACCATTATTGTAAAAATAAAAGTATAACTAGTAAAACATATACAAAAGGTATTCTAAGGGGTTAGAGGGTGCAGAGAGTATAGGATACGTAGGAGTGAAACGATATGACTGCAGAGTTTGGTGGGGGGCCAGCATATGTTTTCTTGCTATTGTGAATAGTGCTGCTATGAACATAGGTATACATATGGGTATTAATGTCTCACTTCTGATACCCTTGGATTATAGCACTCGGAATGCAATATCTGAGTCGTATGAGATTTCCATGCATGTTTAGCTTTTCGAGGAAATGCCAAACTATTCTCTAGACGGTTGTCTGATTTTACATTGACACCTTTCCTAAAGTATGAAAGTTTCAACGTTTCTGCATTGTCTCCAAGTGTTTTGCTGTCCTTTTAAACTCTGCGAGAGAGAGAGAGAGCAAGAGCGCATTTCTTTCAGTCACCAGTACAAGAATTTCATTTTCATCACGGTCTACCACCTGCCATCAGGCCAGTTGTGGCTGCGTCGAGGGGTGGGCAGCTTACCAGCCTGCTGGGGTCAATGTCACCCACTGCCCTGTCCAGGGGATCCAAGATGTCAGTGGAAGCAGAGACAACGTGGTGAGCTATGGGATCAAGGGACCACTTGGAGCAGGGCCACTATGGCCTTCTACAGAACTCTGTTTATTAATAATTGAACAGCTAAACAGCTGATGACTGGTCTTTAGTGAAGATCGAGGCTCAACAACAGGAATTCAAGGATTCCCAAGGAGGAACGGGTGAGTCTCGCAGCTCCCAACCCCCTCCCACAGAGCCTGCACCAGGCCACACCACCATCACAGCTCCATGAGGCTCCCACAGCTGGAACCTATGGATTCCCTCACCCAGGATGGATGGTGCAGCGGAGCCACCACACTGCCGCAAAGTAGACTTGTTCTGGGGAGAATTCTTGGAGCCAAGATGGCGGGAGCGGGGGAAGCGGGACACTCACACTGCTGCCCGTGGAGGGTGGGGGAGGAATGTGCGCCCCACTGTCTGCAGGTTTGGGTTTCCTTGGACAGGCCAGAGAAGATGATCACCAATACAATGGATTGTTGAAGATCACTGTGAGTTGTCTACTTGATGACACTTAACAGTGGCAGCATGTCCAAGAGGACTGACATCCTAAATGTACCACATATTTTGATCTGTTGAATGCTTCTGCCAAAAGCTGTTTAGACCTGGGGGGAGTCTGTTCACAACTCGCAGGTTCCTTTTGCCATTTATATAGGGGGAAGGCAATGACATCTACTTCAAATTACAGTATGACCACTTATGGGGGGGATAAAAGTGGTGGTGCTGGAAATGGAGACGCTGTCCTTGGCCACATAGTCCTCAGTCAGGTGAGGGTACCACAGTGGGGTGGGGGCAATTGGAGGGGGAGTATACCAGCCAGCCCCTAGGGGGTGTTGACCTGCTCAGGACGGGTTGTCTTTGGCCCCTGGCCTGAGGTGAGCCATCATGGCTCTCTCCCCGGGGCAGGCTGTCCTTGGACCTCGGCTCAGGGTGAGCCGTCACGGCCCTCAGAGTGAGCTCCTTAGTCCCCAGATTGTGCCATCTGACTTTGTATGGGGAAAAATAATGCCTATGGTATCCAGAGAATTTTATCTAGGCTACTTTCCAACACTCTCTCCCCCAGTAAACCTGAAAGCAACACCCCCAAAGCCCTTCTATTTGTAACTCAAAAGTTTGTTCTCTCTAGGTTTGCCCTTTCCTATAGGTAACCTTAACACTGAGTTTTACTCCAGACCTGACCCTGAACCCAGTGCCAGTGACAAAAAGGAAATACAACTGCTAGCTAAGGAAGCAAAGGAGGATGGAGCCTCTGGGTTCAACCAGCCATCCCCACTGCACCCACCTGGGAAAACTCTTTGCAGTCCAGAGGGGAGCAAATGACAGGAAAATATCTTCTAACAGAACAAGGCAAGCAGCTTTAACCCAAGACCACCAGTAAGGTGATAAAGTGTCCTCCCTTTCCCCCTTCACTTCAACGCCCCTGTTCAGCATGAAGAAGCCAGAGAGTCTGCATCCAGTTCCCAAATCAATAAGACAGTTGGTTTAATTGCTATTGGAAAATGCTTACCATCCCCCTGCAGGATCTGGTCCCCACTGGATCCTTTTCATTTCCTTCACCTGCTCCCCCCACCAACCATATTGTGCGGCTCTGCAACTGCATCCCTGCCCATCCTCACCCTTCTGCCCCCAAACCTCACCTCCTAACCCCCATTATGTTTTCCCAATTAAATTTAAAAAAATAATAATAATTTCATCACACTGGAATATATAAAAAAATGAAAACAAGACTCCCTCAACCTTACCAATGAAAATTCATTTCAAGTATTAATTAGGCTTGATAACAAAAGTGAAAAGGATATTTCAATTAGTCTATTTGATAAGTGACTTAACTTTTTATTTTTGGTACAATGCATGTTATTGCTATTTACTGGTAATGAAAATATTTTGGGCTGGGATTTATGTGCATGACATATGACCCACATTTGAAAGTGTAAGTTTCTTTATGGAGTAAATGTGTTCTAAAACACAGCTGTTAATATGTAATTCTTAGTTTATAGGTCAAATGACTCTTCTCTCTTCATTTTTAAAATTATTTTAAAGCATCTACTTTCACAGTATACCTGCTTTCACTATTCCAGAAATAAACCTTACTCTTCCAGTGTTTAAAATTAGCTGCAGATCTGCTGGTAATTTTACCTTAAATAATGTTCTTTTCTCATTTCTTCTTCGTTAAGTATTTGATACTAACAAGAAAATGACTTAGAAATGAGAAAGTATATAACAATGTAATTTTTCATTTGTTTTCTAAAGAAAAGGAGACTTTCTGTGCCAGTCCATTCAGTAAAAATTTACATCATGGAAAATGAGTAATAAACTACTACTCTTCTGCAACATGAAATCCATGTACTGTTTTATGCAGCCATAAAATAGATGACTGCTTCGATAATGCACATAATGACAAGAAAACCTACCAAGTTTTTCACTTGCTTCCAAGTGCTACGTAGTCCGCTTGATCAAGCTTTGTGCAAAAGAACACACCATCTAATAGAAACACTTCGGTCTGTAGAGAAGTATCTGTCCTCTGTGTTCGAGTAGAATTTTATCCTGAGAATGAAAAATGTGTATCTCAGGATTCTTAATTGTTAAGTTGCACAATGCTTTTATTAAATCATGTTTCATCTCCCACTAGCTAAATTCACAGGAAATTTTATTATTTCAAAGCCTGAGAAAAACCTGTCGATTTTTTAAAATTAGCATAATGAAAAAGGATTTTCTCTTTTTGAAATAAAAAAGTAATTATCAAATTATACCATTTAATACCATTTAAAATATATATATGCAAATTTTTTCCCAAATATCACATGCACATATATATATATAGATGTGTGTGTGTGTGTATATGTGTGTATGTGTGTGTATATATATACACACATGTATATATATGTGTATATGTGAGTGTATATGCATGTGTATGTGTGTGTATGTATATATACTTATGTGTATATACATACATGTTTGTGTGTATATATATACATATATATATATATATATAGAGAGAGAGAGAGAGAGAGAGAGAGAGAGTTACTTTGCTTAGGAAGAGACATGAAGTTCAGAGTTACACAGACATTTTTTTGAAACTCATTGGCATTTGCAAGCCTTTATTCCTGGAAGTAGTCAATGTTAGGGTATCTTAGTATATGTAGATAAACACTGTTGCTGGAGGTAAATAGTTTCCATTAACAGGTAGGCCCCGTGATGGGGCCTTTGTGGTGAAGACCAATTTGCTATTAGAGTTACAAACTGAATTGGCAATTTGTTGTTTTTGAGGAGACCATTGTTCTAATTGGTACAGCTCTTGTCTATTCCATTTACTCTACAGAGATAACTTGTGAGTTGCTGTGATACTGAAAACTTTGCCACTGTGTGTCAAGTGCCATTAAGTTTACCACATGGTGAACATCCACAGATTAAGACAGACTAGGAAGTAGGATATTTATCCTATTGTACTAAATTTTAACTTTTATGACATTAGGTCTGAAATGATACTTTGCATTTTTTTTTTAGTATGTTGAGGCTTCCTTTGTGTCCTAAATGTGGTCGATTCTAATGTATGTATCATGTGCACTTGAGAAGAAAATAAATTGGTTTTTATTAGGTGCAGTTTCCTGAATATATCCACAGCATTAAGATGGCTGATTGTATAGTTTGGATCTTCTGCATCTTTGTTATGTTTCTTTCAGTTGACCTATCCTTTGGTGACAACGGTGTGTGAAAGTCTCTTACAATTATTGTGGTATTGTCTATATCTTTCTTTAAGTCTGTTAACCATTGTTTTGTATATTTTGCAGGTCTATTATTTGGTGTGTAGATGTTGGGAGCTAGTGGCAAGAAGGTGTACGCTCCCAAACGTTTGAAACCACCAGCTGCTCTGCAGGACAAAGATGGACACTCTCCTCCCATGAGATTAACTGCCTCTGAAAACCCACCGGAGGGTCGGCCACGGGCCAGTTATGACACAACAACTCAACAACATATGTTGACTAACGTTATATTTTCTTGGCCTATTGTGGATTTAATCATTACATAATGATTATTTTTTATGATAGTTTTCATGCTGAAGCATATTTTATCAGAGATTAGTGTTGCTACTCCTGATTTTTTGTGGCTGACATATGCTTGATATTTTTTTCCAACCCTTTAATTTGTATTCTATCTTTTTTTTTCCATTTCTTATATGTTTTTCCCTGAATGCCATTTATTGATGGGTTTTGAGTTTGTTTTTTATCCACTCTGCAACTCTTTTTCTCGTAATTTGTACATTTAGTCCATTCATATCCAGTGTTTTTAATGGCAGACGAGGTTTTGTTTCTGTCAATTTTTATGTGTTTCTTTATCTGTTGTTGCTAGTTTCTATGATACATCCATTTTCCTTCGGTATCTTTTAGTGAAGGACTTTTGTTAGAATTTCTTATAGAGTGATTTTGTTTTCACAAATTTCTTTACCTCCTGTTTTTCTGCAAATTACCTAATGCCTCTTTCCATTTGATGGACAGCTTTATTGGTACAGGATCCTCAGGTACAAATTGTTTTCTTTAAATCTTTTGTATATGGCATCACATTTTCTTCTTGCTTTCTTGGTTTCTGCTGAGAAAGAAAAACTTTGTCTAATTTGTTCTCCTTTGTATGTCATTCTTTGTATTTCTCACACTGCCTTTAGTATTTCATCCTTATCTTTGATTTTGGAGAACTTGACTATGATGTGTCTTGATGTTTTTCTTTTGGGGCCTAGTCTGTGTGGGGTTCACTTGAATGTAGACTTCCTCATTCTTCATAATGCCTGGAAAGTTTTCTGCTACTATCTCTTTCACAATTTTCTGTGTTTTCCCCTTCCTCGTGGTGTTCTGGGATTCCAATCATATGTATCTTGTTCTTTTGTTGTCCTCCCACGTGATTTTAATGTTTTCTTTATTTTCTTCTGTCTCCTGTTTTTTCCTCTTGAATGTTCCCATTGAGGTTCTTGTTGTCCAGCTCACTGACTCTCTTGTCCATCTGTTTTGTTCTGCTGTTTTATCCCTCTAATGTATTAGAAACTTCTGCCATTTTGGTGTTGATATTCTGGATTTTGTTTTCATGTATTTCTGTTAATTCCAATATTATGTTGGCTATACTAGATACAAATGAAGTATAAATGATGGAAGAAACAATGGAAGCCATAAACAAAGGGAATAATTTAGAGATACAGAACCAGAAGAAAAATGAGTTTATGAAGAGTTGTTTGAATAGCTATGGAAGAAGTTGTAAATGATGAAAACCAAAAACAAAACACAATGAAAATCACTAAAAAAGCAAACACTGATGATGTCAGCAAAGAAATGATATCAGAGTATATATATATATCTATATCTATATCTCTAGATATATATCTAGAGATATAGATAGAGATAGAGATAGATAAAGATAAAGATAGATATAGATATAGGTATAGGTATAGATGATATAGATAGATAGAGATAGAGATAGAGATAGATAGAGATAGAGATAGATAGATAGAGATAAGATATATATATATATATATATATGAATTTAAACAACTACCTAAGAAAATGCAAAAAATGAATGAAAGACTTAGAACTATAGATAAAGAGAGACAAGAACTTAAAAAAATCATCACAAGTTAGAGAGGGTACTGCTAACACAGTACTGAAAATAACAGAAAAACATGAAAATGCAATCCAGAATGTGAAGACTAATGGCAGAAGTGTCCAACACACTTGAAGGACAAAAAAGTAGAACAGAAAAGGTGGGGCAGAGAATCAGAGACCTGGAAGACAAGAACCTCAGTGGAAACATACTAGAAGAAAACTCCAAGATGAGACATAAAGAAAATTTAAAAACACACAAACAAAAAAAACCCAAAACAAACAAACAAAAAACCATTAGAATCATGTGGGATGACATCAAAGGAATAACCTAAGTATGAATGGATTTCCAGAATATTAAAGGGTTAGGAAAATCACTGAAAAAATTGTGGAAGAAGTAATAAAATAAAACTTTTCAGGTATTACAAAGGACGAGAAAATTCAGATTCATTAAGGTCAGCAAACATCAAATAGACTACAACCAAAAAGACAAACATCAAAACATAATATAGTCAAATTCTCAAAAATAAATGATAAGGACAGAATACTGAAAACAGCACAAGTAAAACAAAGAATCATCTAAAACAAATAGATTAAGTTCAGTTTTGGCATATACATACAGAGAGTTGAAAGAAAACAATTGCCAACCGAGGTTCCTATACCCAGCAAAGCCCTCCATCAAATATGAAAGAAAAATCACATCCTTTACAGAAAAGCAGACACTTAAGACATTTGTGAAAACAAGACTACATCTATAAGAACTTTTAAGGGAAGTGTTACACAGAGACACCAAAGGAAAGTGGATGGACCATAGTGACAAGAAATAACAACATAAAAGAAACACAGCAAAATGGTAAAGGTAAAGCTTGGGCTCTGCATAATTAGACTTAAGGTGAATGGACTAAATTAATCAATAAAGAGGAAATTAGTAGCATATTAATAATTTTAAAAGCCCATAAATATGTTGCCTAAAAGAGACACATCTAAGAAGTGAAGAGAAAGACAGACTCAAAATCAAAGGCTAGGAAAAAAAATATACCAAGCAAATGGCATCCACAAAAAGCAGGAGTGGCAATACAAAACAATGATAAAATAAATCAGAATTAAAAACACCATAAAAGATAAGGAAAGACAGTATATCATGATTAAGGGCACAGTGTATCAAGAAGACTTAACTTTGGTCAACATTTATGCACCAAATAATAACCTGCTAAATACATATAACAACTGTTAACAGAATTAGTGAAAAAGTAGCATCACAATAGTGCTGGGAAAACGTAAGACGCCACTCTCACCAAAAGATAGATTAACTCAAAAGAAATTTAATAAAGATATTTGTTTCCATTCCCTAGAAAGGTGATCCAACAGAATATGGAAACTATCGAACAATAATATCATTAATATCACATATAAACAAAATACTGCTGAAGAGCTTTTAGAAAATGGCAAGATCAGTATATAGAAATGGAATTGAGAAAGTTGAAGCAGGATTTAGAAGAAACCATGGCATATTAGGGATATCGTTGCTGATGTTAGGGGGTTGTGGCTGAAAGTAAAGACTATGAGAAGAATCTCTATTTGTGTTTTATTAACTGTGCAAAGACAATTGACTGTTTAGATATTAATAAGTTATGGCTAACATTGAGATGGATGGTATTCCAGAGCACTTAATTGTGCTCAGGCACAACCTATACTTTAACAAAATCTTAGCCAATAGAATCCAAAAACACATAAAAAAATAATTTATCAAGACCAAGTGTGATTCATATGAGGTGTGAAAAGATGGTTCAGCCTAAGAAAAACAATCAGTGTAATTCACCACATTAACAAAGTAACAAGAATCATATGATTTTAGCAATTAAAGCAGAAGAGGCATTTTAGAAAATCCAGCACTCTTTCCTGATTAAGATACTCAGCAAAATTGGTTTGATTTCAGCAAAAGTACTTCAAGCTCTCTTCATTTTCAGCAAGGTTGTGTCATCTGTATAACACAGGTTATTGATAAGTATCCGTCTGATCTTGACATCACAATTTTCTTTATAGACTCCAGCTTCTTGAATGTTTGCTCAGCATACAAATTGAAGAGGTATGAAAAGAGACAACAACTCTGACATACTCCTTTCTTAATTTTAAACCATGTTGTGCTCCCTTGTTCTGTTCACACAACAGCTTCTTGGTCTAGGTATAAGTTGTCCAGGTGGGGCTACCTGTTCAGGTGGACACGTGGGAAGACCCCATTCAGATTTGCAGCTGTCCCACTAGGTCCTGGTGGGAGGGTTTTCTTGCCTGAGTGTGGATGCACAAGAACCTCACTCAGGTTACAGATGTTCTGCTGGTGCTCAGCAAGGCTAGCTTCTGGATAGGCACTTGTCAGAATCTCACTCAGTTTGCCACTATCCTGCCCATGCTCAGCTGGACTACTTGTTTGGGTAGGGGTGTACGGGTACCCTTGCAAGAAAACTCACTCAGTTTGTAGATGTTCTGTTCATGCTTGGTGGGGCTACCTGGCCCTGTGGGGACTCACAGGGCCCTCACTCAGGTTGCAGCTGTACAGCTCGCACCTAGCAGGGCTGGCTTCTGGGTAGTCACACGTGAGTACCTCAGTCAGGTTGCAGACGTCTGGGGGGGTCTCGTCTGTGGCTACTGTGGGAGCAGTCACTCTGGGGTTGCACAGCCATTGTATCATTTCTAATAAATAAATAATAAGTTGTGGGTCTAACATCAACTCATCCACTTAAACATACTCATCCACTCTACAGCATTCAGAACCACAGATTATTATGGAAGTTTATAGTATTTGTTGTTACAGTATTTGTTAAATGACCGAAAATGCACAGATAGGTGGAGGCAGTTGAGTGAGTGAAGGAAATGGGAAGGACCCAAAGGGGACCTGAAAAGATTGAGTAATGATGGGTAAGGCCAAATAGTGATTGATTTTATGAACTATAATGCATGGGAATGATTGCATGAAACACAACATGAATGAATATGAATAAAGAATAGTGTGAAACAAAATGTATATGTACTTTGTGAGCAAACATTAAATAACAAGCAAAAAGCAAACTGGGGAGAAGTAGGGAGGAAAAACTGCAATAACAGATGAATGAAAAATCTAACTTTTCCGTAAAATCTCAACAAAAATTTTAAAAATACTATTATATAAGAATCACTCATCACAAAGAAGCTCTAACTGCTGGCTATAACAACCTTACCTTATGTTTTGTTTTGTTTTTTGCGTTTGTTTGAGGTTTGGTGTTTTGTTGGTTTGGTTTTTGTTTATTTGCTTGGTTGGTTGGTTTTCAAAACATTCTATAGAGGTTTCAAGTGAGCTCTGGTGGCCTGTTGTTGTTAGGTACCTTTGGGTTGAATGGTAAGGCATTGCCCTGTCAACTCAATGAATTTACCTTTACAATAAAATCCCAAAGCATGTGAGACTGACTAAGACTCATTATCCTCACTTCTAAAGAGCCTCTAGCTTTACTTTTCCCAGGAATAATTTGTTTGTTCTTTGATAGTTGATATCTTTGCCAACACCACAATTCAAAGGCATCAGGTCTTTACAGTCTTCCTTGCCTATTGTTCAATTTTCACGTGACCAAGAGGTGATTAAAAATATCATGGTTTCAATCAGGCACACTTTGTCTTCAAAAGGGATCTATGTACCCTCTCTGCTTGCTACCAATTAGGATGTCAATATTTGTATGTTCCATTGCATTTTTTACAACTTCTAATTTTCCTGTGTTCATACTTCATACCTTTCATGTTACAATTATTAACGGATGTTTGCAGCACTGTCTACTCATTTTTGAGTAACAATTGGTTAATGGAGGAAAGAAGTTTAACCTGCAGTGAAGGCTCTGGGAAAAAGTAAGTTTCAAGAAATTACTACAATGTCAGCTGACGTATTTAAACAAATGGGCACAGCCCTGATTATAGTCACTAATCTATGCAAAGAAATTTGGAAGAAAAGTAAAATCTTGCTGAAGATTATTAAAAAACTGCTCAGAATCAAGATTGAAAATATATGGAGAAAGACTACAATCTGACACTTCTTAAGAAAAGAAGTGTGTCAGAGATGCATCCTGTGTCCATCCATTTTCAAGCTATATGCAGAACAGATCATTTGGGAAGCTGGGCTTTATGAGAAGAAATGTGTCATCAAGATTGGTGCTTGTTGAAACTGAAGAGGACCTGAAGTGCTTACTACAGAAGGTCAAGGAATGTAGGCTGCAATAAGGATTAAATCTCAACATCAGGAAGACAAAGATTCTCACTACTGGGCCAAATGACAGCACTATGATTCATGGAGAAGATATTAAGGTTTTTAACAACTACAGCTTGCTCGGCTACACAATTAATACTCTTAGCACCAACAATCAGGAAATCAAAAGATGAATTGCATTGGGAAAATCTGCTGCCAGGGACTTCTCTGGAGTGCTGAAAAACAATGATGTCAGTCTAGAGGCTAAGGTGCACAGCACAATGATCTTTGCAATTACTTGCAGTACATCAGAGAACTGGACAATGACTAAGAATGATAGAATTGATATCTTCAGATAGTGGTGCTGGAGAAGAGTCTTGAACATATCATGGACAACCAAGAAAACAAATAGGTCTGTATTGGAGAGGGTGAAACCAAGTTTCTACTTGGAGGTTCGGAGTTTCAAGCTCCATCTCACATACTCTGGGCACTTCTTGCTTGGAAAGGTGAAGGGACAGCACAGAAGAGGAAATCCCTGGATGAAAAGAATTGATACAGTAACTGGAAGAATGGTGGTTTCTGTGTTGGAATCAGTGAGACTAACTCAGGACAGGGAAGGATTTAGAGCTGCTGTACATAGAGTCCCAGGTTCTCTTCCAGTCAGTTGACTATGTAGCTGTGTTCCAGATTTTTTGTACAACCTGGTGAGCACGTCCAGGGTTTCTTCTGTTTGCTGAAATAAGCAGTTGGTATTCCGTCAGTGTCTGAGTCCTTATTTTTTATGAATACTTTCAGATCAGCTTAAATTTATAAATTCTTGGTCACATCCTACTTCCTGATCCAATTGGTTATGTATATTTTATCAATATTAGTGAGAAAATAGGAAAGTTAGCTTTGTTTTTAAAGGAAAAGTTATCATATCAAAGATCATGTTCATCTAGTAATCTGGATTTAGTGTAGGATTTAATGAGCCAGTATATCACCAAAGCCTAGGAACTTGAAATTTTTTTTATTAATTTTAATAAACATTTACAGAGATTTTGGATTTCCATTCATTCATTGCTGCACTTTTCTCCCTGCCCACCCCTCCCCACCAGTTCGCTCCTCTCTTTGAAAGGAAAAAGAAAAAAATCAATTCCTTCATTCAATCCCAAATTTGTTCATTCAGCAATTACTTATTCAATACCCTATCTATACCAGGCTCACTGCAAGGTAATTAAAGAACATTTTTTAAAAACCTGGGTCACTGTGGATAAAACTTTTTGCCTGCTAGCCGAAAGTTAGAGGTTTTATGCCTTTTTACAGAAAAAGATCATCTGCTTCAGTAAAGATTTACGCCTTGTAAAACTTGTGGGAAATTTATACTCTGTCTTACAGGTTCATTATGAGTCAGAATTGAATGGATGGTAGTGTATTAAAGATGCTACAAATTACCTGCATTAAAAGAATGGCAAATATTTTATTACTTTCTTTGAATCATCCTACCACACCATCCCATGCCTGATTTTTTTTTAATGTAAAAATATTAGTAGAGATTGCCATTACAGTCCTTAGGGGAATTCTCTTTATTGAACTATTTTTTCCTTCAAACTGCTTTTTCAGTGTGAGTTTATTACCTAGCAACCAAACTATGAAAAAAAAATAATGTTAGATCTTAGATTGATAGGGTTTTTTCATAGCTGTAGTATTTTTTTTTTATGGTGAAACTCAAAGAAATTTCCGTCACAACAACAAAGGATTTAAGAATTATTGTACCAGCTTGCTCCCTTCGGGAAAGCACATTTCAGCTTTCAGGGATTCCTGATTGATATTCTTTGAAATGTGGAAAATACAATGCTGGTAAATGATACCCTACAGACTAAAATAATCTTTTCATCTGTAGAACTACAGGCCAACATAGTATAAACTTTCCAGTGACGGCCTGACTACATCCTACTTGGTGTCAAATGACAGCATCATTTCAGACCATGGTGGAAGCCTCAGCAATTGCAACCGGTGAGAGACACTTACCACAGGCAATATTTTCCCTTTGCCTTTCCTTAGATGTGTGTATAACATCGTGAAACATTTTGCTTTCTTCTTACAATGTATACTACTAAGAAATCTCTTGACCTCAAAAACATAGATAACATTAACCTTGAGTGGATGTGAGTCCATAGTTCAAGCTCTTGGGTTCTTCAGACAAATTGCCCAAATAAGAATCATGATCCTAGCTATGTGACTTTTGATGAGACACCGCTTAAACTCCTTTTTCTCTGGTATACTCAGTTGTAAAATGGAAATTTTAATATCTACCAGACAAAGTTGTGTACTTAAAATAAGATGAAACACGAAAACAATAAAAGCCAATGAAAACTGAATGTTGTTGTTATGTGTCCATGAGTCACTTGTGACCCAAAGCAACCCTATGTACAAGAGCACTAAACCTTGCTCTATCCTGTGCCAACATTATTGTCTCTGACACACATACTCCCTTTAACCCAGCCATTGAATCGATCCATCTCATTGAGGGTCTTCCTCTCCTGTGCTTTCCCTCCACCCTCCCAAGCACGATGTCTCTCTCTAAGGACTGGTCCATCTTTGTAATATGTCTAAAGTATGTCAGATGAAGCTTCAGAATCCTTGCTTACAAAGACCAGCCCGTTTTCACCTTCTCCAGGACAAACCTGTTTGTTCTAGCAGTCCATGGTATATTCAACACTCTTCCCAGCACAACAGCTCAAAGGCATGAATTCTTTTTCTATCACCTCCAGCCATTGTCCAGCTCTCTGATGCAAAGCAAACAATTGTGAAGATTATTGCCTGCATCAGGCACACCTTAGTCTCTAGACTGACATTATTGCTGTTCTGTAAGTACTCTGGAGAGGTCTTTTTTTAAAAATTCATTTTTCATTCCAATGAACATCTACAGA